>NC_090255.1:8348663-8495542 GCF_037325665.1 Littorina saxatilis
AATCAAGTACACAGATATGCTGTTATTCTGCTGTGGCGGTAAAGGCAGATATTGTGTGTTCTTTTTATGTTTTAGTATCGCTTAAGATAATGTTCTTTCGTCAAATGGGACTAGCAGACGAACATTTGCACCCGTGTTCCAACGTTAATTACTGTATGAAGTTCAGTTTTCTGGGGAAAATAGTGTATGAAACCGCTTTATGTTGTTTAAATTGATGAGATGTGTGCATTTGGTTGCGTGTGATCTGTTTATAAAATGAAATATTGTTAAAAACTGACCGGCGGATTGCCAGTCAGTGTTGTCGAAGAAACTGCGTTAAAAGAAGGGGAACTACTCTTGTCGCTAGAGTATGAGTTACTTGCCTTGGGAATTTGCTTGTGATGAACGGGTTTGTTCACGGCAGATCTAGATTCAGAAAACAACCGAACTCATGGATTTTATATGGAGATTCATGTGTTCAGGCCTGTAGTTGTTAATTTAAATGCGGTATGTTTGTATTGTTTGCTCCAGAAATGTATACTTCGTACATTAGAGCGTTCGGAACTTTTCAGTCGCAAAAGTAGTACCGAAACAGAACAGCTTCTCAACCCATTGCACTATCGAGGATTCAGGCTGTTGCTGGCTCGTTATTTGTTTGGTTGCTGGGTCATTATCGAAAATTATTCCCCCCTCTGCTTCTTTACCTCTGTAAACTTGTAGAGCTAGTTATTTTTCGATAATGACCCAGCAACCAAACAAATAACGAGCCAGCAACAGCCTGAATCCTCGATAGTGCAATGGGTTGAGAAGCTGTTCTGTTTTGGTACTACTTTTGCGACTGAAAAGTTCAAAACGCTCTATACGTACGAAATATACATCTCTGGAGCAAACAATACAAACATACCGCATTTAAATTAACAACTACAGGCCTGAACACATGAATCTCCATATAAAATCCATGAGTTCGGTTGTTTTCTGAATATAGATCTGCTGTGCACACACCGTTCATCACAAGCAAATTCCCAAGGCAAGTAACTCATACTCTTGCCGACAAGAGTAGTTCCCCTTCTTTTAACGCAGTTTCTTCGACAACACTGACTGCAATCCGACGGTCAGTTTTCAACAATATTTCATTTTATAAACAGATCACACGCAACCAAATGCACACATCTCATCAATTTAAACAACATAAAGCGGTTTCATACACTATTTTCCCCAAAAAACTGAACTTCATACAGTAATTAACGTTGGAACACGGGTGCAAAAGTTCGTCTGCTAGTCCCATTTGACGAAAGAACATTATCTTTAGCGATACTAAAACATAAACAGAACACACAATATGTAGAGGTTACATGCCGAGTCTCAGTGATTATTAAAAATAATGGTCGAAGTTAGCGGATCATGAAAAATGCGAGCTTCAGCGAGCTTTTTCATGACCGCGAACTGAGACCATTATTTTTAATAATCACTGAGACGAGGTGTGTAACCTCTTTATTCCCCCTTTCTTCAGTTATTCAAAGAAAACAGGAGTTTTTGTGCGAAAGTTTGGTCGAATCCGAATCACTCAACCAGTCAACCTGCGCAGGCGATCGATTAATGCGCGGTTGTATAGTTCCGTGCAAATCATTCCATTCTGTTAACACTTCTTGTCAGTTTCCCTGTTTTAGACTAAAATCAAGTACACAGATAAGCTGTTATTCTGCTGTGGCGGTAAAGGCAGATATTGTGTGTTCTGTTTATGTTTTAGTATCGCTAAAGATAATGTTCTTTCGTCAAATGGGACTAGCAGACGAACTTTTGCACCCGTGTTCCAACGTTAATTACTGTATGAAGTTCAGTTTTTTGGGGAAAATAGTGTATGAAACCGCTTTATGTTGTTTAAATTGATGAGATGTGTGCATTTGGTTGCGTGTGATCTGTTTATAAAATGAAATATTGTTGAAAACTGACCGTCGGATTGCAGTCAGTGTTGTCGAAGAAACTGCGTTAAAAGAAGGGGAACTACTCTTGTCGGCAAGAGTATGAGTTACTTGCCTTGGGAATTTGCTTGTGATGAACGGTGTGTGCACAGCAGATCTATATTCAGAAAACAACCGAACTCATGGATTTTATATGGAGATTCATGTGTTCAGGCCTGTAGTTGTTAATTTAAATGCGGTATGTTTGTATTGCTTGCTCCAGAGATGTATATTTCGTACGTATAGAGCGTTTTGAACTTTTCAGTCGCAAAAGTAGTACCGAAACAGAACAGCTTCTCAACCCATTGCACTATCGAGGATTCAGGCTGTTGCTGGCTCGTTATTTGTTTGGTTGCTGGGTCATTATCGAAAAATAACTAGCTCTACAAGTTTACAGAGGTAAAGAAGCAGAGGGGGGAATAACTGCCTTTACCGCCACAGCAGAATAACAGCTTATCTGTGTACTTGATTTTAGTCTAAAACAGGGAAACTGACAAGAAGTGTTAACAGAATGGAATGATTTGCACAGAACTATACAACCGCGCATTAATCGATCGCCTGCGCAGGTTGACTGGTTGAGTGATTCGGATTCGATCAAACTTTCGCACAAAAACTCCTGTTTTCTTTGAATAACTGAAGAAAGGGGGAATAAAGAGGTTACACACCTCGTCTCAGTGATTATTAAAAATAATGGTCTCAGTTCGCGGTCATGAAAAAGCTCGCTGAAGCTCGCATTTTTCATGATCCGCTAACTTCGACCATTATTTTTAATAATCACTGAGACTCGGCATGTAACCTCTACTTATTCCCCCCTCTGCTTCTTTACCTCTGTAAACTTGTAGAGCTAGTTATTTTTCGATAATGACCCAGCAACCAAACAAATAACGAGCCAGCAACAGCCTGAATCCTCGATAGTGCAATGGGTTGAGAAGCTGTTCTGTTTCGGTACTACTTTTGGGACTGAAAAGTTCCGAACGCTCTAATGTACGAAGTATACATTTCTGGAGCAAACGATACAAACATACCGCATTTAAATTAACAACTACAGGCCTGAACACATGAATCTCCATATAAAATCCATGAGTTCGGTTGTTTTCTGAATCTAGATCTGCCGTGTACAAACCGTTCATCACAAGCAAATTCCCAAGGCAAGTAACTCATACTCTAGCGACAAGAGTAGTTCCCCTTCTTTTAACGCAGTTTCTTCGACAACACTGACTGCAATCCGACGGTCAGTTTTTAACAATATTTCATTTTATAAACAGATCACACGCAACCAAATGCACACATCTCATCAATTTAAACAACATAAAGCGGTTTCATACACTATTTTCCCCAGAAAACTTAACTTCATACAGTAATTAACGTTGGAACACGGGTGCAAATGTTCGTCTGCTAGTCCCATTTGACGAAAGAACATTATCTTAAGCGATACTAAAACATAAAAAGAACACACAACATCTGCCTTTACCGCCACAGCAGAATAACAGCATATCTGTGTACTTGATTTTAGTCCAAAACAGGGAAACTGACAAGAAGTGTAAACAGAATGGAATGATTTGCACGGAACTATACAACCGCGCATTAGTCGATCGCCTGCGCAGGTTGACTGGTTGAGTGATTCGGATTCGATCAAACTTTCGCACAAAAACTCCTGTTTTCTTTGAATAACTGAAGAAAGGAGGAATAAAGAGGTTACACACCTCGTCTCAGTGATTATTAAAAATAATGGTCTCAGTTCGCGGTCATGAAAAAGCTCGCTGAAGCTCGCATTTTTCATGATCCGCTAACTTCGACCATTATTTTTAATAATCACTGAGACTCGGCATGTAACCTCTACATAACTAGCTCTACAAGTTTACAGAGGTAAAGAAGCAGAGGGGGGAATAATACATGATAAAGAAGGATTCTTTGTGCCCGAAAATGGGCCACAGTTGGAGATGGAAGTTCACCAAAAATTGGGACCATACTAACAAAAATACGGTGGGTAAAATTGGCGCCCCCATTTTTTTAGCAAACGCCACCCAAGGCCGCTTTGGACGGGTAGAAATTCCGTAGTTTCCAAGTCTATGGATAAAGCTCGCGTAAGAAGAATACGTCACGGTCGAAAGTCTTTGACGTCAATGAATGCATCATGACGTCATGCTTCCCTGTAGTCTTTCTCTCTCGCGCGGTGTGTGTGTTTGTGTTCATTTTGTGCACATGTGTTAGTGTTACTGTTTGTGTGTGTGTGTGTGTGTGTGTGTGTGTGTGTGTGTGTGTATGTGTGTGTGCGCACGCGTGCATGAGTCTGTACTCGTGTGTGTGTAAGTGAGAGTGTGTGTGGTGTGTGTGTGTGTGTGTATTTGTGTGTGTGTGTGTGCGCAGGCGTGCATGAGTCTTTACATGTTTGTGTGCGCACGCGTGTATGAGTCTGTACTCGTGTGTGTGTGTGGGGTGTGTGTGTGTGTATTTGTGTGTGTGTGTGTGTGCGCGCACGCGTGCATGAGTCTGTACTCGTGTGTGAGTGTATGTGTGGTGTGTGTGTGTGTGTGTGCATAAGTGTATGTGTGTGCGTGTATGTGTGTTTGTTTGTAAAGGTGTGTATGTCCGTCTGTCCATATGTGCGTATGGGTGTGTGTTTTGTGAGGGCCCCAAAGGGTTTAAAATCGTGATCGTGATTGGCGTTTTTATATTTAGTCAAGTTTTGACTAAATATTTTAACATCGAGGGGGAATCGAAACGAGGGTATGGTGTATGTGCGTGTGTCTGTGTGTGTGTCTGTGTGTGTGTCTGTGTGTGTGTGTAGAGCGATTCAGACTAAACTACTGGACCGATCTTTATGAAATTTGACATGAGAGTTCCTGGGTATGAAATCCCCGAACGTTTTTTTCATTTTTTTGATAAATGTCTTTGATGACGTCATATCCGGCTTTTCGTGAAAGTTGAGGCGGCACTGTCACGCCCTCATTTTTCAACCAAATTGGTTGAAATTTGGGTCAAGTAATCTTCGACGAAGCCCGGGGTTCGGTATTGCATTTCAGCTTGGTGGCTTAAAAATTAATTTATGACTTTGGTCATTAAAAATCGGAAAATTGTAAAAAAAAATAAAAATTTATAAAACGATCCAAATTTACGTTTATCTTATTCTCCATCATTTGCTGATTCCAAAAACATATAAATATGTTATATTCGGATTAAAAACAAGCTCTGAAAATTAAATATATAAAAATTATTATCAAAATTTTTTTTTCGAAATCAATTTAAAAACACTTTCATCTTATTCCTTGTCGGTTCCTGATTCCAAAAACATATAGATATGATATGTTTGGATTAAAAACACGCTCAGAAAGTTAAAACAAAGAGAGGTACAGAAAAGCGTGCTATCCTTCTTAGCGCAACTACTACCCCGCTCTTCTTGTCAATTTCACTGCCTTTGCCATGAGCGGTGGACTGACGATGCTACGAGTATACGGTCTAGCTGAAAAATGGCATTGCGTTCAGTTTCATTCTGTGAGTTCGACAGCTACTTGACTAAATATTGTATTTTCGCCTTACGCGACTTGTTTGACCTTTCTGTGACCGTGATTGCCGAAATTTCCATTTCTGTGATCGTGATGGGACTTTGCCCGTGATCCGTGATGACAAAAAAATCAAGTCTCGTGATCGTGATCGTCATTTGTTTTCGTGATCGTGATGGGCATTATTGCAAAGCATTTTATTTTCAACGTACATTTTTCACAGCTGTATCACTCTATGATCCTCTATTCGTCAAGGAGCCAATCCCGATTGAAGGGAAGCAACAACACATTCAGAAATATGATTTTGACAGCGATTGCTTCCCTTTAAGAGAACCAATCACACACAAAAAGAGATCCAATCAGAAGGCAAATTGCAAAAGTCTGCCAAACTTCATCCAATGGAAGGGCTTCGTTCAAAAGTTTTGAGTGCATTCAGTCAAATTCGAATTCGAAGATCAAAAATGGCGTGCAGCGGTACTGTCATCGAACTTCTGTTATATTTTGTGGATTCAAGCCAGACTGCCAAAGCAGGCGGCGAGAATGCCTTCCTTGGTGGAAAGGTCAGGCTACGGGTCGGTCTTTCCGAAGACGGAATATCAAGGTATGTTGATCTATGTTGCTCTATGACTGTTCTGAATGTAGGCAAAGATCTTGAAATTTGTTCAAGATCTTTGAGTTTGAGTGAGATCATTGACATTGTCGACATCAGTTACCACGTCCGGCTGTCACTCGCTCAGTGTGACCTCGACTGGCTCGAGATCGAGTCTGCGTGTAGCCAAAACCGAAACTAGAAATGTGTTTTTCATCCCAGCAACGTGGACACGCTTGGCATAGATTCTAATTGTCGCTTCTTTGCATTAAGCTTGGATTTATTTTAGCGCATGTAAACTTTAATATCAACAATGGGTTAAATTCAGAAACAATGGCGGGGAGACGTGCCAGTTTGGGTCACTTGATCCCGGCTCATGTCAAAGACGATCAAAGTCATGTTCGTTGGGGATTTTGTCAGGCATGCTACTTTTCCGGTAATTGCCGGAAATCCGATAAAGCCGTTTTCAAAATCCGGTAAAGTCAAATTTATTCCGGTGAAGTTGAAAAATTTCCACAAAAACCATCCGTGTGAATATCGCGCAACGCGACCGGGCGCCGGTCTCAATGAAGCCAGCGCACAGTAGTGTTGTTTTCACCAGTTTGGAGGTGTGTTGAATGGTGGTGGGGGGAGGCTAAAATGGGATTTTTAACAAGATCACAACACTATTACAGCCCTGAAAATGATGCCCAGAATGCACCAGATTGCACAGATTTTAACCGTTTTTTGAACAAATTTCCGGGGGGGGCATGCTCCCGGACCCCCCTAGTTGGTTCGCTTGCTTCGCAGCCGGGGCTCAGGCTTGTGGCTTCGCCACTGGCACTGCGCGCTTCTTTCAGGTAAAACCATTTTTGGCCTGTAGCATTCCTGTTTGTTTTTCAAGGCCATGAAACCAGGCGATGGTGTACCTCAAATTGTATGGCAAAGTTGAAAATAAAGAACCTATCACACATACATGTACTTTAATTTCAATCCACCCAATAGTTTTTGAGAAAATGGGTTTACAAGATTTAGCTCTGGAAATGTGAAAAGTATATATTCATGTATGTGAGTGAGGGTGTGGGAGTTGAATGTGTATGAGTGTAGAAAGAGAGAGAGAGAGAGAGAGAGAGAGAGAGAGAGAGAAAGAGAGAGAGAGAAAGAGAGAGAGAGAGAGAGAGACAGAGACAGACAGAGAGAGAGAGAAAGAGAGAGAGAGAGAGAGAGAGAGAGAGAAAGAAAACAATGAAAACAACATTCTTGTTACTGATTACAAATCATGATATGTATTTCTATGTGTGTATGAAAGAGAATTAAAAAAATAATAATAAAAAAGTGCAACAGTTCTAACTTTGTGTTGAATAAACAATAGATCCAGAGGAGCGAATTACTGTGTGGTTGCGGTTTACTTTGACACGTGCTTTCTGTACATGCAACTTTTACCGTGACCGTGATTTGCCACTGGTGTTCGTGATCGTGAAAACAACAATCAAGGTAACTGTGATCGTGAAAGCTAAAATGTCCCTTCCCGTGATCGTGATGATACCCCCCCTTTGGGGCCCTCTTTTGTGTCTGTGAAGTTTTTGTGAGAGAGTGAGTGAGTGCGTGTGAGTGAGTGTGTGTATGTGTGTGTGTGTGTGCGTGTGACTTGGCGGGTGTGTGTGTGTGTGTGTGTGTGTGTGTGTGTGTGTGTAAGAAAGACTGAGAGAGAGGGAGAAAGAGTGTGTGTGTGTGTGTGTGTGTGAATGTGTGTGTGCATGAGTTTGTGTGTATGTTTGTGTGTGTATGAGTGTGTATATGTGTTTGTTTGTAAAGGTGTGTGTGTCCGTCTGTCTATGTGCGTATTTGTTTGTTTGCTTAACGCCCAGCCGACCACGAAGGGCCATAAATAGACTGATTAAGTGTACAGTGCCAGTGGTAGTGCTAGTGGTTATCGGTACTTTTTTATGTGTTGACGTCAGCGATGTGTGCGCAGTTCAAAGGTTAGGGGTCAAAGTTTACGGATGCTTCCTTCGATCCGCTAACGAGCTGTGGTTGAATCGACGAAAATAACGAGCCCCAAAAGGTATGTAAAAACTGAGCGAACGCTTGTTTATTTACACGATTATTTATAACTAGTATGTTCCTAAACCACTTAATGGTACAAATGTCAGTTTAATGTGTGATATAATCCTGGTTTGATGCTGTAATTCAAGCGTTGAACAGAGCAAGCTTTTTCACATTTCAAACACACAAAAAATGGCCGATTTTGAGTTGTGTTCAGTTTTTCGATTCAACCTTTTCGATTTCGCTTACTATCTGGAACTGGAAGATGAGTTATGCAGTGAAAAGTTGCAAATGTTCCAATCCTCTCGCTGTTTATGTTTTGTTTTAAGATCGATCTTCATGGATGCCAGGGACCAACTTGAGCTTGCGGCGTGGGACGAGGATGACGCAGAAGATGATTTTGTTGTCTTCGCACTGCTTGATCAGGTTAGCAAACAAGTCAAAGCTTAGGTCTAGCTTCTAAAGGCATTAAAGGTTCCGCTGAAATATAATTGTCAGGAACAGGCGTATATTTTGGTTATGGCCGGTGAGGTTACTTTGGATTGGTTATGGTTAGGTTTTAAATGTTGTTCATGTAAAAAATTAAATGTTTTTTTGGTTAGATTTCATAGTCATGATAGTGATCTTGTCTGAATCAACGTGTGACTTTGTTACTTACATTTAATGGTTTATAAACATAGAGTTTTAACTATTTACTGTTCAAGAATCAAAATCAAATGGAAACTGATGACCAAATCTGCAGTCAAGAGTTTTAGTTTCATCAAAGCATGAATATTATTATTAAGTCCACTCTCTGTCACAGAGTCTGTGTCACTGTCAGTTTGTGTTCTTGTGTCATTTTAATTTCATAGCAATACATGTACTTTCAAGAAGGACGTTACACTTACTGGTTCTATCAGACTTTTAAGCACAAGGCACCTTGGTTCTAGTTTTATTATTTCTAGGATCAAATTACTTCAGTACAAGGAAACTTCTGTGTTCTAAAACATACACAGTATTTATATCAGAATACTGTCAACTGGTGCTTTTTGAGATGCACAGTTGAAACTATTTATCCAACATGCTTCAAGTTCAACCTGTAAGGTTCATTTTGTTATGCAGGGGCGAGTGAACAATCCGCTTGGCTAGTAAAAACAGGCTCGCAACTCACCTGGCTGGCCAATTAAAATTCTTGTCAAATGCAACCAAAAGGGTTTTAACGCTACTGCAGATCAATTGTGGTAACTGGTATGTATCGGGGCGGCGAAATTTCTGCCAGGTTAGTGACTTTCTTGAAGTTACTCGCCCAGCTGGCGAGTTGAAATGTTGGAGTTTAACTTTCCCTCTGTTAGTGTTACCCAGTATTGATTTGAGTAGCTTCAGCAGAATTTTCAGGCTAATTAATTGAATAAAGTGTACAAGTGATCCATGATTTCACTAAGTTTAACCTACATTTCAACAGCCAGAAAGAAGGGCCTATGAGGGTCAGTTCGCCCTCGATCACTTCACAGCCATCGAATGTGAGGACTTATTTCGCTTCAGCGCGGAAGAGATTCGGAGACTGTGCGCCCTTCTGGGAATGCAGAGGACTATGCAGGCGCCTAATGGAATGAACAATCAAGGAACCAAGGCCAGTGGTGAGGATTTATTTTTTTACCCTGGTTGCTGTGAAGTTGAGTTGTATTTCAGTCAGAATGATAGTTTAATGATCCTCCTGCATGATTTGATTCGCAAAGTCATGAAGTTTGCATTTACTGTGAATATTCAGTGAGTTGTTTTTACTATTTCAGGTTTCGTAAAAGATTAAAGCGGAGCGTTGAGTTGGGGCATAATTTATTTTGGGATTGCTTAAAATCTAAAATTTGAACTATGTATTTTGAACTTGAATCACAAAATGTACCTGACTAACTTTAGCCCCTTTGGTCGACACAGTACTCTATTTAGACAATAGAGAAATAATAGTGAATTGGTTGTGCCACTTACTGACTTAGTCTGTGGAGTTGAGTGAAATTATTTTTGAAATATGGTAACAGGATAAATAAAGATGCGTTGATACTGATAATTTATTCATATTAGTTTAAAAAAATAAATGAATATTTTTTTTACAAGTTGACGAAGTGGCCGCCATTGTTACATGAAAACTTTTAATGTGCAAAGGACTTATTTGTTTTAACTTTTTTTTATGATAATTGTTTTTATTGATTTTGTCTTCGTGGTGTCCCCCCCCCCCCCTTCAAAAAAACAAAAATGTATTTTGTTCTTGTCGGGTAACTGTTTTTGTGTGTGCAGGATAGCCAGTAACTGTGTCAAACCCGATAAATAGAAAATCAAACTGATGATAAGCATGTCGGGCTGGATATTTTAAGGCGCGTGAGAAAACTTTTGCAGTGTTATTATTTTGAACTTGAAGACTGTATGAGAATATGCCTCTCCACACACATTCGCATACACACTCACCAGGGGCCAGTTTCATAAGATAGCAGGGAACCGACTGACAGTCGATCGACTGCCCAGTCGATGGACTGTGGTTGATCGCCGTGTCACCGAAAAGCGCGTTTCATGAGCGAATCACCGTCACCCGCGGACAACCGCAGTCGACCGACTGTACAGTAATCCGAATGGCCAAGTCGAGGGCTAAATTTAGCAACATTACCACTTCCGTTTGCTCATTCGCACGTGGAAATGGCCGATTTCGAAGAAAAAACAAGTCTCGGCCCGCTCAAAATAACAATGACCGAGACTTTCAGTAATTCCTTCGCGTGACGTCAAACCCTCTTACGCCATAATGTGACGTCTTCAACACATAACCCTGACTTGTCACCTGGATTACTGCGTCATGATAGATACATTTCGAAGAACAATCACAAGGTTTGGCTCACAATCCAAAAAAGTGTGAGCATTCTGCCATTGACTGTGCGGATAATTACATTTATTTTCGGTTTACCGCAGTAAGCCGAACACAGTGTTGGGGGGAGAGCATCACCGTGTTTGGCCGACTTCCGGTGAGACGACCCGTAGTCGACCGACTGAAATTTTGTTCGTGAAACCCGATAACGTCGGATTACTGTGGTTCTCTCGGACAACTGCAGTTGGTCGACTGTGTTTCTGGCTCATGAAACTGGCCCCAGGCTCATTTGAATTTATGATTTTTTTCAGGATTGGAGGTGCTCTGCATCTGTCTGCGGAGGTTGGCTTACCCATGCCGGTTTGCTGACCTTTCGCAGATGTTTCATCGTCCCAAGCCGGAGTTGTGTGTGCTGTTCAAGGTAGGTATCGACTTCATCTATGATCAGTTTTCTGACAAACTAACAAACCTCAATCAGCCATGGCTGACAGTGCCCCAACTGGAACGGTACTGTGCAGCTATACATGCCAAGGGGGCTCCTCTGGAGTTTTGTTGGGGGATGGTTGACGGCACAATACGATCAATGTGTCGCCCAGGCCATTTGCAACAAGAAGTGTACAATGGCCATAAGAGGGTGCACTCTCTAAAGTTTCAGTGTGTCGTGACACCAAATGGCCTTGTGGCAAATGTTTTTGGGCCCTTGGTTGGTCGACGACATGACGCAGCTTTGCTGAATGGTAGTGGCATTCTTGAACACATGCAGCAGCACATGGTCACTCCAGCAGGAGATGAAATGTACCTGTATGGGGACCGAGCCTACCCCTTGACCCCTAACTTGATGAGGCCGTACCGTGGACAGATCACAGAAGAGCAACAGGCCTTCAACACAGAAATGAGCAGGGTGAGAAACTCTGTTGAATGGGAATTTTCAAAAATTGTTAGGCTGTGGGCATTTTTGGATTTCAAAAAAAATTTGAAGCTGTTCTTGTCCCCTGTAGGGAAACTCTACCTGGTTGGAGTTTTGTTGTCCAACTGTCATACTTGCCTACATGGCAGTGAGACATCACAGTTCTTTGGACTGAATCCACCAACACTGGAGGAGTATCTCTACTAATTGTCTGTGTAGCTCTCAAGTAGAAGAAATGCTCATTCCATTGATCTTGTGTCACATGGTGTTTGGCATCCAAATGGCCAAGCATCTAAACAAATTGACCCTGTAGAAGGCTTTAAATTATTAACATGATTTCACTGCTTAGAGATGGCCAAATCTACTGCCCGGTCGCCTGGTGGGAGTTCAAAATATGGTGGATAACCCGGTTTGCAACTACAAGTATCTGGTCAAATGCAATTGGCGGGGACGTAGCTAAGTTGGTAGCGTGCTGGCTTTGTAGCCAGTTGGTCGCTATCAGCGTGGGTTCAATCCCCACGTTCGGCAAGAGATTTATTTCTCGGAGTCAACTTTGTGCAGACTCTCTTTGGTGTCCGAACACCCCCGAAAAAGATCCCAAGTTCACAGCAAAAGTCTCAGGGCTTGGAAAACACGAAGACACGCATGCATGATCTTTCATCTCTGATTATCATGATCGTATTTCAATACTTTGACAAGACAAACCCAATGCTGGTGTGTCGAAGAAGACAGCCACAGCGGGCTTGTTCGAATCAAAGTATCACACCATATTTTCAGCGTATTACCAACACCTGTCCCAATATAGACCAGTTGGTCTAAGAGGACGTTAAACCCTAATAGTCAGTCAGTCAGTCAAATGCAAAAGCAACTTTTTCAGTGGTACTTTATTGAGTTAAATTTGAATGTCAAACAGAATGAGGCAGAGCGATGTTTAGATGTCAAATAACCAAAGGGAAGTAATCGCTCTTAATGCATACGACATGTGTAATAGAGTAAGCGAGAGTTGTTCTAAGTCGCTTGTTCATTTCAATGCTTGTCATTCTCTCAGGTGCCAGGAGAAAAGGTTCCGTACAACTCTCGCTTACTCTATTACACATGTCGTATGCATTAAGAGCGATTACTTCCCTTTGGTTATTTGATATGAGTTAAATTTGGTTAAACCAAATAGATGCTGCACATTCAGACATTTCTGTCGTCTGTAAAATTGACACACAAAAAAAGAAGCACCCAACTGGGGCGCGCTTTAAACGTTTCATACTGGCTGCGGCCTGTTTCTTATTTCGCTACTGATTCCAAACAAGCATATGTCTATTATTAAGTGAACCTGTGTAAAAAATAAAGCCAGGTAAGAACCCAGCTGACCTCCATTTATTGATCATTTGTAAAATTGTATGCTCTTGTCACTTGTGTATAAATACATATCTGATGGTCACTCATACTGACATTGAACATAATTTGTTTGTGTGATATATACCGGCTTTTGACATATCTTGCAGGACAGTGACTTTCTTGAAGTAACTGCTGGTGCTACTTTGCTTCATCAGCCTGTACAGCTGTACTTGCTTTCGCAAATTACTTTGGTTTAAGCGTGTTTATTCAAATTCCCATACACACGTTTCAAACAATAACAACATTAAGAACGTTAACAAGCAGATTGCTTATGGACGCGTTCTTGAAATTACTTTAGTACATGCTATTCTTCATTATGCATTAGTGGGTGTGCACATGGATCTCTGACATGGGTACTGCTGTGTTGTAATTTGTATTTGTAGTTTGCAGGCAGAGGCAGAGGGTCTTCTTGTCTGCCCATACCTCGGTACCAAGCGGCCACTAAACAACCATCATCACCAGCCAGGCAGTCACATGGGACTCTCCACTCTTCACTGAAAATCTTGTTCTTCAACCATAACTTTTTCAAAGACACTGAACTGTCAAATATTTGGGCTGTGTGGATTTGCCTCAGGACCCGTCCTTACAAAAGATCCAATCTTCTTCTTCTACATTCATGGGCTGAAACTCCCATGTACACTCACATATTTTGCTTGAGTGTATTTTTAACGTGTATAACTATTTTTACCTGCCATTTAGGTAGCCTTGCGTCACTTTCAGTGATCTGTTGGAATGTACATCTTTATTTGCTGCTGGCCACTCACTCATCCTCTATAAGGGGTAGGGGGTTAAAAAGTGTTTGGTTTGGTTCGATCCTCACGTTCGACGAGAGATTTATTTCTCGGAGTCAACTTTGTACAGACTCTCTTCGGTGTCCGAACACCCCCGTGTGCACACATGCGCACAAAAAAGATCCCACGTTCACAGCGAAAGTCTCAGGGCTTGTAAAACACGAAGACACGAATGCATCATCTCTTGTCTCTGATTATCATGATTGTATTTCGATACTTTGACGAGACAAACCCAATGCTGGTGTGTCGAAGAAGACAGCCACAGCGGGCTTGTTCGAATCAAAAGTATCACACCATATCTTCAGCGTATTACCAATACCTGTCCCAATATAGACCAGTTGGTCTAAGAGGACGTTAAACCCTAATAGTCAGTCAAGTGTTTGGGTCGAAGGAAAAAAAGGATTGGTTGGGGCTACCCAAATCAAACTTGGGGGGGGGGGGGGGGGGTCACGCCCACCAAATGTAGCTGAACACACCTGGAGCTAGACCTTACATCTTCATTAATTATTTTATTTCTAGTGCCATTACTTTCCTAAATAACCACATATTATTAACTGGATCTGTCCATGAATTGAAATGAGTCTGTACTATTTGCTGAATGAATTTTTGACTTTGAAAGTGAAACAAATTGAAAATCAAATTATAGTCATATGAAGTTAGAATTGGTTATCTACATACAGTCGGAATCGTTTATAACGTAACCGGTTATAACGAATATTGGTCATAACGAACATTTTATTTTTTCCCTGCCAGCGCTGTTCTTAGTTATCACTAAAAACAAACTGGTTATAACGAAACCGGTTATAACGAGAAACTGCTTACAACGTCAACATTTCTTGTTCCCAGACCAGAAAAAAGAACCGGTTAGAACGAAACTATGACGCAAATCCAACTTTTTCGTAACTTATGACTTATGACGTCAACTTTGGGAAGTAATTCATACAACAAGATGGCGACTAAATATTGATTATAACGAACATTTTATTTTTTTCCCTGCCAGCGGTGTTCTTAGTTATCACTATAACGAAACCGGGTATAACGAATATTGGTTATAACAAGCATTTTATTTTTCCCTGCCAGCGGTGTTCTTAGTTATCACTAAAAACAAATCGGTTATAACGAAAATGCAAAGCAGAAACAAAGGTATAACTTTTGCAACTTGAATTTGTTTGTTCTGTTATAGAGTCACGCTGCAGCTAATTTTCCTTATTCAAATGTATCGTTGCTGATCTGTGTTGACCATTTCATTTTGCGTTCATTTATGGGAAGATTATTATTTAACGACACTATTATTTTAATCCAACTGGATTGCTAGTGTCGCGATAGTTAAGCATTTGTAAACACTGTCAAGTTGTACAGGTTATTTTTGTGCTTCAGTTTTAGTTTGAAAAAAGAATCCATTTTCCATAATTATGTAGTTCCAAAAGACAAGGATAATTAAATTCATTACAAATGAATTTATTTGAATTGTTTTCACCAGTTTCTATTTGTAAATTGCTTGATAGTTTAAGTAAACATCTAAGTGTTGTTTTTTTGTCTATTTTCTTTTCCGCCTGCAAAACAAAGCCATTATTTTGTACATCATTTTTTAGACACCAGGTCTTTTGTTGTTGTTTTTGTTGTTGTTTTTATTTCATTGTTACATTCTTGGGTACAAGGTTATGGCCTAATAAACAGATTTGTTGAAGAACAGAATTCGATGTGTGTGTGTGTGTG
The DNA here is from genome assembly GCF_037325665.1 of Littorina saxatilis. Taxonomy (NCBI): domain Eukaryota; kingdom Metazoa; phylum Mollusca; class Gastropoda; order Littorinimorpha; family Littorinidae; genus Littorina; species Littorina saxatilis. The sequence continues at coordinate 8,364,342 of NC_090255.1, forward strand.
TGTGTGTGTGTGTGTGTGTGTGTGTGTGTGTGTGTGTGTGTACGTGTGTGTGTGTGTGTGTGTGTGTTTATTGTTTCAGGCAAACTTTGGTATTTCTGTTGAAAACGATCTCTCTGCTTAATTATTCATTTATTTGACCGTTGTATAGACCACATAACAGTTGATAATTCTCCACTTGAATCTCCAGCTTTCCCTAGGCCTGTTGCATGCCCCATACCCCTCTCTCTCTCTCTCTCTCTCTCTCTCTCTCTCTCTCTCTCTCTCTCTCTCTCTCTCTCTCTCTTTCGCCATCTCTCTGTCTCTCTCTGTCTCTCTCTCTCTCACACACTCTTTCCGTGTATCTCTCTCTCTCCGAGTCTCTCTCTCTCTCTCTCTCTCTCTCTCTCTCCCTCTCTCTCTCTCATGTACGATTATGTATGTACCTCATTGAATGTTTTAATTATATGACAAAAAGATTACTTATGCAACAGAAAACAATACTTATTTGCCAACATTTTACCATTTTTACTATGAAAATGTGAAGAAACCGGTTATAACACATTTTTTCCTCTTGTCTTCGTTATAACCGATCTAATCGGTTATAACGAAAATCGATTATACCGAATAAAAAACGTTTTCCCCTGAGATTCGTTATAAACGGTTTCGACTGTATATATGTGTATAAGGTGTTATAAATAATTATAATTAATAGTACTTGAAGTTAAAGGGATTATTTTGAGTAACAGAACATACATTTGAGACTTGTTAAAATATTGCCCTTTGCATGGCAAAGCTTGAAGAAATAGTAATTAAATTCAACGTTTGAAATTGTATTACAGAGTGAGAGTTCAGTCCAAAGTGTGTATACATGTCTATGTGATTGTACAATTATAATGCTTGTTTTTATGTTGAAACAACTCACTCTAGATCTGATTTAATTGTTGTCAGTAAATTCTCTCTCTAACTTAGCTTTAGTGCAAGTCAATGTATTGGAATAATTATGATTAATGATAAATGTACAGAAACTAAATTTATTGCACACAAAAACTGATGCATGCATCTCAGATTTGGAAATCAGAATTTTATGGTAAAAGGGAGGCAATCAATCAAGAAAGAAGAAGATAGATAGATAGATAATTTATTGCCAAGTGTACAATACATGAATGAACATAAAAAATACACGAGGAAAGCAGCTTGCTGTGTGATAAAAACAAAAATAAATAGCATTCATACATCACTGGCGCATAGCATCATACATACATGGGTAAGACAATTTGGTATCACAGTAACTAATACATACACTATACAGACATGGTGAGAACTATGAAACTCTAAGAGCTATCGGAACCACAATAAAAGTACGCAGAATAAGATAGGATCCCCCCCCCCCCCCCACTATCAACTACTGTAAGAACTGAACATGTTCCATACTGATAAAATGTACCTCTAAAACAGCACATAAAAATAAACTCTTCCAACACATCACAGTGGTTAAAGAACGACTAAAACTACTAAAACATACTAGATGTGTATTCCGGTAATATAACCAGCTGCTAAAACATAGTCTGGCTTCATCGCGTCACAGTGGTGTCACCATGCTAAAACCCACTCTATATATCACAGTATGTAATGTCAGCTACTAAAACCATACTCCTAGAGCATCCTAAAACGTGTCACAGTCTGTAGAGTTCATTTACCGGTTATTAAAAGCCAGGACAGCCTGGGGGTAGAAACTGTTTCTGAGTCTTGCCGTACGGCATCTGAGGGTTCTGAGCCTGCGCCCCGAGAGCAGAGGCTGGAAGAGATGACCAGCCGGGTGTGTGGGATCTTGCATGATGGACCTACATTTCCTCATCATGCGCAGGATGTGAAGGGAGTCTATAGAGGGGAGATCTCTGCCAATGATCCTGCTGGCAGCCCTAACGACCTTCTCCAGTTTTTCTTTCTCAAACTGGCAGGAGCTGCTGTACCAAACCGTGATAGAAAAGGTAAGGAGACTCTCTACAGCAGCCCTGTAGAACTGGGACATGATGGAGGAGGACACTTTGAACTTCCTCAGCTGTCTCAGGAAGTAGAGACGCTGATGGGCCTTCTTTACTGAAAGGTCAGTATGAACAGCCCAGCTAAGGTCATTGGAGATGGTCACCCCTAGAAATTTGAAGGAATCAACCTGCTCTACGTTCTCACCGCTGATGGTGAGTGGTAAGAGGGGAGTCTTTTTCTTCCTACGGTCAAAGACCATCTCCTTGGTTTTGGTGACGTTAAGGTCAAGGTCATTAGCCACACACCAGCCCGACACTCTCGCAACCTCCGCTCGGTACCCCGACTCATCACCGACACTGATCAGGCCTTCCAGAGTAGTGTCATCGGAGAACTTCAGGATGACTACTGAGGGGTCATGGCTCACGTTGTCGTTGGTGAAGAGGGAGAACAACAGTGGGGAGAGAACACACCCCTGTGGGGCACCAATGTTCAAGGTGATTGAGCTAGAAGTACTGCTGCCTACTCTTACAACCTGAGGCCTATCCAACAAAAAATCTAGAACCCACTTACAAAGGGATTCCTCGACACACATGCCAGTGAGCTTGGAGAACAGTTTATGTGGAACAATGGTGTTAAAGGCAGAGCTATAGTCAATGAAAAGAACTCTAGCATAGCTACCAGACTTCTCCAGGTGCTCAACAATATGATGTAGACCTAAGGCTACTGCATCGTCCACGGAACGGTTGGCCCGATATGCAAACTGGTGAGGGTCAAGACTAGCATCAGTGGCTACCTTCAAGCGCTGGAGCACTAAACGCTCCAAACACTTCATCACGACTGAGGTCAATGCCACAGGGCGGTAGTCGTTGAGACCAGAAACGTTAGCCTTCTTCGGTACAGGCACCACAATGGAGCGCTTGAAGCATTTAGGAACATGGCACTGTTCTAGCGACTTGTTGAAAATGTCCGTGAAGACTGGAGCAAGTTGGTCTGCACACGTCTTCAGAGTCTGAGGAGTGATCCCATCTGGGCCTGCAGCCTTCCTGGGGTTCTGAGCCAAAAACAGTTTACGAACCTCGCTCACTTGGATAGGAAGTGGGCCCAGAGGGAGGGACGTTAGTGAAGGTGGAGACGTACAGCCATCTGAGGGTGAAGAATAACAGACTACTCAGACTTGGCTTAGAAAGTGAGATGTATTTCTGATCCTGGTCATTGCTAGGTGTTTGCCATGGAGTCTGGCTTATAAAAATTCAGGAAGAGAATAATGTTTGGATAAGTGAAGGAAAAGTAATCAAAGATCACCATAATTATCAAGTCAGGCTTTGCTTGCGGTCGCTCTGGTACTGAGGTCAAGCAGTGCGGCCGGCTAACAGGTAGTTTAGGGTCGCTTGTTGTCTTGTCACCATTGGCATAAAAAAGAATGGGTTTTCCGTGTGACCTTGTGCTTAATTAAAATATATGAAAGTGTAGATGTTGCGGAACTTTAGACTTCATACATGCCTAATATTACCGAATGTAGGAGGTTAATGCCAACCTTGTTTTCATTGCGTTTTTTGAATAATTCATCTCTAATCACACAAACTCACACACAAAATTTGAACAAGGTTTGAAAACAAAAGTGAACTTAGCAATCAACATTTTTACTGAATAAAAATATAACACACAACAGAGTAACAAAAAAAAAAAAAAGAAGTTAAAATCGCCACATTCCACCAATACAGAATTAACAAGTCACGTAAGGCGAAAATACAATATTTAGTCAAGTAGCTGTCGAACTCACAGAATGAAACTGAACGCAATGCCATTTTTCAGCAAGACCGTATACTCGTAGCATCGTCAGTCCACCGCTCATGGCAAAGGCAGTGAAATTGACAAGAAGAGCGGGGTAGTAGTTGCGCTAAGAAGGATAGCACGCTTTTCTATACCTCTCTTTGTTTTAACTTTCTGAGCGTGTTTTTAATCCAAACATATCATATCTATATGTTTTTGGAATCAAGAACCGACAAGGAATAAGATGAAAGTGTTTTTAAATTGATTTGGACAATTTAATTTTGATAATAATTTTTATATATTTAATTTTCAGAGCTTGTTTTTAATCCGAATATAACGTATTTATATGTTTTTGGAATCAGCAAATGATGGAGAATAAGATAAACGTAAATTTGGATCGTTTTATAAATTTTTATTTTTTTTTTACAATTTTCAGATTTTTAATGACCAAAGTCATTAATTAATTTTTAAGCCACCAAGCTGAAATGCAATACCAAAGTCCGGGCTTCGTCGAAGATTACTTGACCAAAATTTCAACCAATTTGGTTGAAAAATGAGGGCGTGACAGTGCCGCCTCAACTTTCACGAAAAGCCGGATATGACGTCATCAAAGACATTTATCAAAAAAATGAAGAAAACGTTCGGGGATTTCATACCCAGGAACTCTCATGTCAAATTTCATAAAGATCGGTCCAGTAGTTTAGTCTGAATCGCTCTACACACACACACACACACACAGACACACACACACACACACACACACACACACACACACACGCACATACACCACGACCCTCGTTTCGATTCCCCCTCGATGTTAAAATATTTAGTCAAAACTTGACTAAATATAAAAATTATACAAAAGAAAACGCTGAAAATTTATTTTGTGAAATAAAACTGATCACGACACCCCTCCCCACCCACCCAAAGAAAGATTTATGGTAATCATTTTTTTTGTAAAAGTAACTAAAAAAAAGCGGCATCTCGCTTTGCCTGCAAAGCGAGTTCTTGCCTGCGGAGATCCAGCTCCTCCCTCCTCAACTCTCTCTCCTCTTCGGCTTCCCTCCTCCTGAACTCTCTCTCCTCCCTCTCGCTCTCGCTCCTCCTTCTTTCTCTGTCCTCGTCCGCTTGTCGCCGAAAGGCTTGGTACTCCTCCAGCACCCCTCCTCTTCTCTTTCTCCTCATCGTCGGTACTTCATCTGCAATTTAAAATAAATAATGTCACATGCATAACAAATGTGATAATCAATTCAGCTGAAGGGGCCACACGTACGAATGTCAAAGCTAACAAATTTAGTAGTAGACTGGGGCCTGGGCTGACCAGGAAACCTAAAAAAAAAAGTTATTGATTACAGTTGGGAGTACAAATATGTCCAACCATTAATTCTATGTTTCATTTATGCTTGTTTGTTGTGGGAACTCTGCTGCAACTATCTTTAGTTTTGGCCTGGATATGCAGAGACTATGTCAATGAGAGACTTGCCTTCACCACTGCCGGAAGGCTGGGCCTTTTGCAGATTGCCCAGGGCTGCATCCCGTATTAGCTTGGCCTTCTCAATAGAATCGGCCGCCTGTTTGACAGAATAGTTTTCATCAATAAAAAAAACACATGTTATGTAACACTGACATGACAATAATGGTAATGCCCTTATGACTCAATGTCACCTTCACATTAAGGAATTAGGGGGGGGGGGGGGGTGAAGGCCTTCGCAATTAGTATGCTGTGGTTCAAACAGATCCAGTACCTTATGTCAGTAATACCCTCTATAATTTAAAAACAAACAAACTGCGTTGTCTTCCAGAACATAATGACTGGATCAGCCAGACCCAAGATTCCAATATAAAAAATAAAATTAAACGCTAAATAGCAAGCTAAGGCAAAAAATGTTGGTTGGGGGTGAGGTGAAGTTGTTTGTTCACACCTAAAATAATCTTTGATAATGGTAACCATGCCAAGAAAAATAGGAAACTTTGTTTTTGTGTGCCTACAACCTATGATGCCTGTATCACACTCTCAGCACAAATGCAATCATACAATGTACCTTTGATTTTTTTTTCTCCGTGTTCTCCCTCTCTGCCTCCTCCCGCAACAACAGCGCTTCGTCCAGCGCTATTGTTAGGCCTGTTTCGGCCTCGCCTTCAATTCCAGATCTGAAATAACATCAATAACTTATTTCACAAATAAATTTACTGGTACATACATGTATTATTGTTGGATGTACTTAAAGTATTTATACATGTAATACAGATACAAAATATAATAACAATAATTACAAAACCAATAGGCATTATTATATTTCTATACGAGTAATCGATTGGCAACATACGCTTTCAGTTCCTCGGCATTATCCCTCTTCCTTTTCGTCATAAGGAGATGACACCTGTCATTCATTCCCTTGGTGGTCACAGCCTCAAAGCGGGGTTGGGCGACCCTGACAGCTTTGGCCACTTTTTCCCAGCTGCTGGTCCAGGGATTAATGAGGACCACTTGGTCCAGCAGGTCGAGGTCCAGGTCGTTTGTGTAAACAAATCGTTTTGCCATGTTGCTATGTAAAAACAAAAATATCAACTATAGATACAATCCAGCTAGTACAGTGGAACCCCCTTTTAAGACCCCTCCATTTAAGACTCCCCCCTCCCTCTTATAAGGCTTGAATTTTTTCTTTTTTTTTGTTCATAACATCAATAAGCTTACCCTCCATTCGTAGACTCACACCCTTCTGAGAAAGAAACAAATTCTCTGAGTTTTAAGACGTCTTAAACTAAGGGTTCCACTGTAAATGAAACGAAATTCATCAAGTATTCGCAGCACGTGAATGTTTTGATCAGGTACATTATTGAACAAGTGATATTATATGTTTGACTGTACTTGCTCGTGTACTACATTAACTACAAGCATTTCATTCTCAGTCGAAAAAGAGATGCCGGCACGTAAACACTTCCTTTTCTTCTAGCGCATTCAACTTTGTGAAGATTCTGTAGAGATTGAACGTGCTGCATACCCCTATTCAACACTTGTTTGGTTCAAATATATCAAATATATATATAAGAAACATTACGATGTATCAATACAAACAACATTGCACTTACCGGTTCTGTGGTTGTTGGTTTTCTTTGTGTCGTCTGCTGCGTCGTCTGCTACGTCGTCTGCTATGGGTAAGACTTTTCTTCTTTTCCAAATGAAGAGTCAAGACATGGGACGGTACTCTTTAGAATTATGCATCAGTTGTCTTCCCTACCATTACGTTAACGAAAGAGAAACTAAACGCACTCGCCGAGACGTCGTTGTCGGTTTCGTTACCGTAAGCGGAACGCGTAATGATACATAGATTTTCCAGTCGGATCTTGTTAGCGCCAGCACACGATTGTTGCACAAGTTGCTGCAGCCTACACGACTACACTCCAGTCGGAAAACACACTGGTATTTTTATCAGAATGTTTTTGGTTGTTCATTAGTTCCAACTTCCAGTCCTATGTGGGTTAGACACAACTTGTAGAAGATGACGTTCTCCAAGGATACGTGTTATGAGATCATGGCTCGTCACAGCGACACTTGTGGCGCTCGCCCGTTGTTGTGATCGACAAGAAGAAGATTGACTCAATCTTCTTCTTGTCGATCATTGAGATCATGGCTCGTCACAGCGACACTTGTGGCGCTCGCCCGTTGTTGTGATCGACAAGAAGAAGATTGCGATCATGGCTCGTCACAGCGACACTTCACTCACTTGTGGCGCTCGCCCGTTGTTGTGATCGACAAGAAGAAGATTGCGATCATGGCTCGTCACAGCGACACTTGTGGCGCTCGCCCGTTGTTGTGATCGACAAGAAGAAGATTGCGATCATGGCTCGTCACAGCGACACTTGTGGCGCTCGCCCGTTGTTGTGATCGACAAGAAGAAGATTGAGATCATGGCTCGTCACAGAGACACTTGTGGCGCTCGCCCGTTGTTGTGATCGACAAGAAGAAGATTGGGATCATGGCTCGTCACAGCGACACTTGTGGCGCTCGCCCGTTGTTGTGATCGACAAGAAGAAGATTGGGATCATGGCTCGTCACAGCGACACTTGTGGCGCTCGCCCGTTGTTGTGATCGACAAGAAGAAGATTGCGATCATGGCTCGTCACAGCGACACTTGTGGCGCTCGCCCGTTGTTGTGATCGACAAGAAGAAGATTGAGATCATGGCTCGTCACAGCGACACTTGTGGCGCTCGCCCGTTGTTGTGATCGACAAGAAGAAGATTGAGATCATGGCTCGTCACAGCGACACTTGTGGCGCTCGCCCGTTGTTGTGATCGACAAGAAGAAGATTGGGATCTTGGCTCGTCACAGCGACACTTGTGGCGCTCGCCCGTTGTTGTGATCGACAAGAAGAAGATTGAGATCATGGCTCGTCACAGCAACACTTGTGGCGCTCGCCCATTGTTGTGATCGACAAGAAGAAGATTGGGATTATGGCTCGTCACAGCGACACTTGTGGCGCTCGCCCGTTGTTGTGATCGACAAGAAGAAGATTGAGATCATGGCTCGTCACAGCGACACTTGTGGCGCTCGCCGGTTGTTGTGATCGACAAGAAGAAGATTGAGATCATGGCTCGTCACAGCGACACTTGTGGCGCTCGCCCGTTGTTGTGATCGACAAGAAGAAGATTGGGATCATGGCTCGTCACAGCGACACTTGTGGCGCTCGCCCGTTGTTGTGATCGACAAGAAGAAGATTGGGATCATGGCTCGTCACAGCGACACTTGTGGCGCTCGCCCGTTGTTGTGATCGACAAGAAGAAGATTGGGATCATGGCTCGTCACAGCGACACTTGTGGCGCTCGCCCGTTGTTGTGATCGACAAGAAGAAGATTGGGATCATGGCTCGTCACAGCGACACTTGTGGCGCTCGCCCGTTGTTGTGATCGACAAGAAGAAGATTGAGATCATGGCTCGTCACAGCGACACTTGTGGCGCTCGCCCGTTGTTGTGATCGACAAGAAGAAGATTGAGATCATGGCTCGTCACAGCGACACTTGTGGCGCTCGCCCGTTGTTGTGATCGACAAGAAGAAGATTGAGATCATGGCTCGTCACAGCGACACTTGTGGCGCTCGCCCGTTGTTGTGATCGACAAGAAGAAGATTGAGATCATGGCTCGTCACAGCGACACTTGTGGCGCTCGCCCGTTGTTGTGATCGACAAGAAGAAGATTGAGATCATGGCTCGTCACAGCGACACTTGTGGCGCTCGCCCGTTGTTGTGATCGACAAGAAGAAGATTGGGATCATGGCTCGTCACAGCGACACTTGTGGCGCTCGCCCGTTGTTGTGATCGACAAGAAGAAGATTGGGATCATGGCTCGTCACAGCGACACTTGTGGCGCTCGCCCGTTGTTGTGATCGACAAGAAGAAGATTGAGATCATGGCTCGTCACAGCGACACTTGTGGCGCTCGCCCGTTGTTGTGATCGACAAGAAGAAGATTGAGATCATGGCTCGTCACAGCGACACTTGTGGCGCTCGCCCGTTGTTGTGATCGACAAGAAGAAGATTGGGATCATGGCTCGTCACAGCGACACTTGTGGCGCTCGCCCGTTGTTGTGATCGACAAGAAGAAGATTGGGATCATGGCTCGTCACAGCGACACTTGTGGCGCTCGCCCGTTGTTGTGATCGACAAGAAGAAGATTGGGATCATGGCTCGTCACAGCGACACTTGTGGCGCTCACCCGTTGTTGTGATCGACAAGAAGAAGATTGAGATCATGGCTCGTCACAGCGACACTTGTGGCGCTCGCCTGTTCGTCACCTTAGAGCAACAACGGTCTACTGAGAATGCCGCCATTTTGAATAGTTTCTTCCTGCATCACTTCAAAAGGAATACCAGACGTTTCGCACCTTTGACGGTTCGCACTTCGGACGATTCGCACTTAATCTACAATTTGGACATGACGTTTCGCACTTTTTTTGTCTTTTCGCACATTTTACTTATGACGTTTCGCACTTTTCAGAATGACGTTTCGTACTTTTTTCCAAGATGTGCGAAACGTCATTGCCAAGAGGTGCGAAACGTCATTGTCATTTATATTTGAAAGTGGGAACTTCGGAAGCAAAGTTGCCGATATGTGTGTGTGTTTCTTAGTTTGTAGAGAATAATATAGGTCCCTGGTAGAGAGAGAGAGAGAGAGAGAGAGAGAGAGAGAGAGAGAGAGAGAGAGAGAGAGAGAGTGTGTGTGTGTGTGTGTGTGTGTGTGTGTGTGTGCCGGTGTGTGTGTGTGTGCGCGCGTGTTAATCTGTGTTTAAATACTGGTCTGTTATTTTTCGCCTAGCGCGCTCACCCAATACAGATAGCGCACTGAGTCGCCACTCACTGCATGCCTTCACAAAAAATACTGCCGAAAGGAGAAACGCTTGAAAGGAAGGGTGGCGCGTTCATGAGTGATTGTGCAATTTCTAACTTGAGCAGGCTGAGGGAGTGTTAGTGAGGATGATTGGCTTGATAATTTTAGCTACTTGGCCAGTTGGGGAAATTGCATGTTGTTGTTTTTCAATATTTATTTTTAGTTTTAAATTTGTAAAGAGCTTATATTTATATTCAGTGATCGCGCTAGATATCTTTCAAACCGGTATGACATCATGAGCGGCACAATGCTCTCACGAAAATCAACCTGCCAATGCAACCAGTCAAATGCAAACATTGACTAAATCAATGTTTATCAATGCCATCGACACGCAGACGTTTTCTGTGGAATAAATTCGGGTTATTCCCCCCCCCCCCCCCCTGGTTGTCAAAAAGTGTTGACGCGCAGAGCCGATGTCAAAATCACCGAGTGACTTGCTATGCCATCGTAGCATCATCAGGCGGTTGACGTAGCCTACTAGGCCGTGAATCACTTTCAGTTTCAGTGTCTGACAATTAGGGGCTTTTCCGGTCAGTGACCTCTTGGAGGCAGAAACGACAGCAATGATCTTTGCTTCATGGTTATGATTATTCAGAAACTAAGGGGGTGGAGTTTACGTCCTCTCAGGTAGCTATGACCTATTTTGGGACATGAGTTGGGCGGCCCTGTGATAGTACTGGCCTCAAATATATATGTGAGCCGGCAAAGAGCGGATCTGGTGTGCGTAGGTGATTTTCCAGTATGATCGCATGCCGGCTTTAGCATTCTGCTATTTTGACGTCATTTTTGACGTTTCGTTAACACGACCTTGCGACACCAAGCCTCATCAATTTGTTTTCCATGATACAATGGCAACATTGTATCAACATGACACCTGTCACAACAAGCCATGCAATTCTCTCTCTCTCTCAGTCTCTCAGTCTCTCTCTCTCTCTCTCTCTATCTCTCTCTCTCTCTCGGCTCTTGAAACGTGATGTGTAAGTCTGTGCGCTATATTGATGTGATTGATTGTTGCAAAATGTTGATTCAAATTAAAGATGATTTCAGCCTGTTGTAACAAACTAACACTCTACTCTGAGAAAAAAAAATCATTGTGTTCAAAATAGATCGAGACAGCAGCAACTAGCTAGCTGCATGCGCTGAGTGTCACTGAGAGAATTGTTACACAGTGTAATGCCCCCACCCCCCCCCCCCCCCCCAAGATTTCCCCTGTATAAGACCTTGCTTTTTCACATATACCTTATTCATGACCTGTGAAAAGGGTATACTTTTTTGTGCCAGTCGAAGGGTTGCCAGTTCTAGAACGAGGCAGCTCGTTTCCGGAAATGCGGCGCTTTGTTGGAAATCAAATGAGGTTTCGGGAAATCCCGATTATTCCAACTCTGCCCCGGATTCTTACTTTGCGCCCAACAACAACACCAAAATCGCTCACCTATGACTATGACGATTCGCACCTTATTATGCTGACGATTCGAACTTTTTCCTTGTGACGATTCGCACCTATCACTATGACGATTCGCACCTGATGCTGACGGTTCGAACTTTTTCCTTGTGACGATTCGCACAAGTGCGAATCGTCAAAGTGCGAAACGGCGAAAGTGCGAAACGTCTGTATACCCTTCAAAAGTTTGAAAGGCTTAAACAAATCACAAACTTAACGGACATATCCAATGATTAGCGTGAACGTGGGTATTAAGGCAATAACTTATCACAGTAGGTTACGGTTGCCTTAAATGAAAAAGAAAGTGTAGAAATGTGCATTTTTAATAGGTAATCCCTTGTTGCATAAAATTTGTCTGCTGGTGGCGATTGAAATTTTGAGCAAGATCAGACTACTTTGGGATAATCCAGTGTTGTTTGAGAAAAAATACTCATGGGCTGAACAAATTTTGGGCAAGATCGGACTACTGTGGATTAATCCAGTCCTGCCTGAGAAAAAATACTCGTGAGTTGAACAAATCTTGGGCAAGAACATTACATCAAGTTGCTAGACCTTTCTTCTATATACAGATCAACGTTATTGATTTTGAACACATTGCATCTTGTTTTCTTTTGTCTTCATTGAGGTGTTCAAAATCCAGAAAATGGCGTTAACGCTGAAGGTGAATCAATTTTTAAGTAAGATTGGACCACTGTAAGATAAGCCGATCTTCCATGAGAAAAAAATGCATTTTTAGCTTGAACATTATTTTGTGCAACAATATTACATTAACTCATTAGACCAGTCTTCTATATATAAAATAACACAGTACCAAAGCATTTGTGGGAGGAAAAAACAACATTAACCAGTATTCATATTCTAACAATGTAAAGGAAATATTTTATAGTGATAATGTATTTTCACATGTAAAAACAGAACAACACAGACAGCACATTGTTCCAAATATATGAGGCATTTTAAACCATTAATACTAAAAAACAGTCTACACGGAGACACTCAAATACCTCAAGAATCATGCAGGGGAAAATATGTAGAAAGGAAGTCTCACGTACCTAAGTGCTTTGAAGGCTTTGTTCAGGAACAGCTATAGAAATCCATAAACAACATTCTGGTACACTTCCACTGGCACAGTTTGCAAATTCACAGATATAGTTCCATATGTCCACAACCCGGGACAAACAAAATTGTAAACCTCATTTGGACAAAATGGGGGGGATGAATAGATTTCCGAGATTTTGATTGGTTCACTAAGCGGTGATCAACACCCCGATGATCCCCTCGTTGTCTCATTGTTCCCCTCTTAGTGAGAAATGTGAGTCTCTTCTGAGTGTCAGCATTGATACAATTTTTTGTCTGCGTATTCATGAGCTCACGAATGAATGACGTACATATTTTACAATGACGTCACCAATGAAAAAAATCGACTTCCTGTGTGTCGGACATGTTCCACAGAAGCCGATCATACGCAAGAAAATCACAATCATTTCTTGGGCTTCTTGAAGCGAAACCAACATAATGATAACCACTAGAAGAAGAAAAAAACACCATTGTGAATCGGGCAGGGAGCCAACATTGAAGTAAGAAATTGGAACTCATAATTCGGATGGTGACTTGTGAGTAACAAAGCTTGGTTTATTTTGTTTTTGTGTTTTGTCACTGTCTGTATTCCTGGACAAAAAAGAGTTCGAGGTTACTGTGTTGATTTTAAACAGTTTACACTGTCATTGATGACCTCTTTTCGACATGTTTCGGTCACCCATACGGCATTGTTTCACCCGTAAATATGAGATGAACCCCGAAGCAGGCTTTATGGGTGACCTCAAAATGTCGAAAATTGGTCATCAATGCCTAATTCGTGTACATTATTTACTAGCACAGGAAAATCATAAGGCACAGTTGTCGCAGTTTACAGTCACACTGACAGTAATGCAAATCCATAGGTACAGTAACTGCTATGCACACATAAAAAGCTGCAGTCGTTCAAGGAAGAATAATGAATGAGTTGATGAGGGTCTGTTTACTCATCGTCCGTGTCATCCAGCTGTTCAAGGACATCAACTTCTGGTAAGCAGTCTCGGGCAGCAGCTGAACTCGGCAGTTGTCTGAAATACTCATGATGATGTCTCGGAATTAGGCCCTACACCAGCTTCACACAGGTCAAGGAGGTCTTTCTTTTTCTTTGAGGTCATGTCCAACTGGTTTTCATAAAGTCCCGGAAGCACGACTGTCCTGGAAATCTGTGGACGTCCTCGTCGGCTCGAACCTCGAATTTTGAGCTGGGCGAATGAATCGCCCATCCTGTATTTGAAAAAAACTGTGTCATCATCGGCTTTTGTGACGCGAATCCATTTGATTTTGAGCCGTATTTTCAAAAGGCTTATATTACAGGTATCAATATTTGTAACTTCAAGAATCATAATTTAATATTTATCATATTTTGTTCACATTTCCTTACAGATACGTTTCCTTTTTGTGCTTGTCATGAAACTGATAACGTTCTATAGAGAACAAAACAACAAGACATTTCATTGAGCTGTCAGTCAATGTAATACTCATTTACTTACCAACGAAAAAACATGTATTCAGTTTATGATAAGCAAATGAACTCCAAAGTTCTTTGATTAAATAGTACTGCAAAAGAGTGGGCTTTATTAACAGAAAAATGTCAAATGAGAGTGTGTGAATATTATCTGAATATCTTGTAAAACATTTCTAAATAATAATGTTATGATCATTATTTTAATACATTTTCCGTCGATTTGTGTAACATGTTTTCTCGTTATTCATTGATTATAAGGTTCTTGTTTCCTCGTGTGTGGCGACAGTTTGCATGTATTTGTACGAAATTAAAATGAATAAACAATTGTTAATTCAACAGCAACGAAAAATCATCTTTCTTAAATGGGCATTAAAGAGGCAAAAATACGCTAAAAGTTATGGACGGCATCTGACAGCTTACTACATTCCTTCTCATTTACCATACTTTAAACTGTGTAAGCCCGGAATGCAGGTTAACAAAGGACATGTATGTATTTGTTATGTAAACATTGTGCAGCCGGAAGTAATGTCAGATGCCGTCCATAACTTGTTAGCGTATTTTTGCCCCTTTCATGCCCCTTTAATCTCTTTACCAATGTTGTTACGTGAGTTATCAACAGAGAACTAAAACTGCAAGATGAAAACGAGGAAAGTAAACAAAATAATTTACGGAAACAAAACTCCATTCTTTTTGTCTTTATTTTGTTTTTATTTGGTTTGAGTGTTTTTTGTTAATCTTACAGCAAAGAAAGAAACACTGAAAAAAAAGAAACAAACAAAGTAACAAACAACGGAAACAATCGTACGTACCAGGTTAAAAAGATGAAGAATGAAGAAAATACATCCTCTCTGAATAGTGCAAGTGGGTAAAATGAGCTTCACAGTAAACTGTTGTTGCTTTCCACGGTACCAAATTGAGTAAATCAGTGCCAGACTTCACCCTGTTGAACCTTGTTGACAGATAAGAAACAGCGTTTCCTGTTCCTCTGCTGGGGCAAGAGGGTGGTTTGTGGCCCCTGTCGGGTTGTTTACAGGAAAGACCACCCTTCCGCAGCTCATTACTACCAGCAAGGATGGGACAGCATGCTGGTCTGATACTGCAGCTTAAACCCTCCCCTTCATATCTTTCTTATCACTCTCAGGCAAAACAGCTGGAACGGCAAGAAGTATTGTTGTTGCAGAAAACAGTCCTCGTGGACTGTTACTGGAGGTTTCACGCAAAAGTGGAATACTGTGCAGCAGCCCACTTTACCATGCGGAATCGGCCTTGCCTAATTTTGTGCAACAATGGTTTCTGTTTAATAACATCGAAATTTATGCAACTTTCATTTTGCCACCTTTATCAACTTAGAAGGGGAAGTGCATTCTACCAAATGTAAAAAAACTGAAAATTAGTAAAATTATCAGATAAACCGTTGTTGCTCTAAGGTGACGTGTTGTTGTGATCGACAAGAAGAAGATTGAGATCATGGCTCGTCACAGCGACACTTGTGGCGCTCGCCCGTTGTTGTGATCGACAAAAAGAAGATTGAGATCATGGCTCGTCACAGCGACACTTGTGGCGCTCGCCCATTGTTGTGATCGACAAGAAGAAGATTGAGATCATGGCTCGTCACAGCGATGTTGTGATCGACAAGAAGAAGATTGAGATCATGGCTCGTCACAGCGACACTTGTGGCGCTCGCCCGTTGTTGTGATCGACAAGAAGAAGATTGGGATCATGGCTCGTCACAGCGACACTTGTGGCGCTCGCCCGTTGTTGTGATCGACAAGAAGAAGATTGGGATCATGGCTCGTCACAGCGACACTTGTGGCGCTCGCCCATTGTTGTGATCGACAAGAAGAAGATTGAGATCATGGCTCGTCACAGCGACACTTGTGGCGCTCGCCCGTTGTTGTGATCGACAAGAAGAAGATTGGGATCATGGCTCGTCACAGCGACACTTGTGGCGCTCGCCCGTTGTTGTGATCGACAAGAAGAAGATTGGGATCATGGCTCGTCACAGCGACACTTGTGGCGCTCGCCCGTTGTTGTGATCGACAAGAAGAAGATTGGGATCATGGCTCGTCACAGCGACACTTGTGGCGCTCGCCCGTTGTTGTGATCGACAAGAAGAAGATTGGGATCATGGCTCGTCACAGCGACACTTGTGGCGCTCGCCCGTTGTTGTGATCGACAAGAAGAAGATTGAGATCATGGCTCGTCACAGCGACACTTGTGGCGCTCGCCCGTTGTTGTGATCGACAAGAAGAAGATTGGGATCATGGCTCGTCACAGCGACACTTGTGGCGCTCGCCCGTTGTTGTGATCGACAAGAAGAAGATTGAGATCATGGCTCGTCACAGCGACACTTGTGGCGCTCGCCCGTTGTTGTGATCGACAAGAAGAAGATTGAGATCATGGCTCGTCACAGCGACACTTGTGGCGCTCGCCCGTTGTTGTGATCGACAAGAAGAAGATTGAGATCATGGCTCGTCACAGCGACACTTGTGGCGCTCGCCCGTTGTTGTGATCGACAAGAAGAAGATTGAGATCATGGCTCGTCACAGCGACACTTGTGGCGCTCGCCCGTTGTTGTGATCGACAAGAAGAAGATTGGGATCATGGCTCGTCACAGCGACACTTGTGGCGCTCGCCCGTTGTTGTGATCGACAAGAAGAAGATTGAGATCATGGCTCGTCACAGCGACACTTGTGGCGCTCGCCCGTTGTTGTGATCGACAAGAAGAAGATTGGGATCATGGCTCGTCACAGCGACACTTGTGGCGCTCGCCCGTTGTTGTGATCGACAAGAAGAAGATTGGGATCATGGCTCGTCACAGCGACACTTGTGGCGCTCGCCCGTTGTTGTGATCGACAAGAAGAAGATTGGGATCATGGCTCGTCACAGCGACACTTGTGGCGCTCGCCCGTTGTTGTGATCGACAAGAAGAAGATTGAGATCATGGCTCGTCACAGCGACACTTGTGGCGCTCGCCCGTTGTTGTGATCGACAAGAAGAAGATTGGGATCATGGCTCGTCACAGCGACACTTGTGGCGCTCGCCCGTTGTTGTGATCGACAAGAAGAAGATTGAGATCATGGCTCGTCACAGCGACACTTGTGGCGCTCGCCCGTTGTTGTGATCGACAAGAAGAAGATTGGGATCATGGCTCGTCACAGCGACACTTGTGGCGCTCGCCCGTTGTTGTGATCGACAAGAAGAAGATTGAGATCATGGCTCGTCACAGCGACACTTGTGGCGCTCGCCCGTTGTTGTGATCGACAAGAAGAAGATTGAGATCATGGCTCGTCACAGCGACACTTGTGGCGCTCGCCCGTTGTTGTGATCGACAAGAAGAAGATTGAGATCATGGCTCGTCACAGCGACACTTGTGGCGCTCGCCCGTTGTTGTGATCGACAAGAAGAAGATTGAGATCATGGCTCGTCACAG
The DNA here is from genome assembly GCF_037325665.1 of Littorina saxatilis. Classification (NCBI taxonomy): domain Eukaryota; kingdom Metazoa; phylum Mollusca; class Gastropoda; order Littorinimorpha; family Littorinidae; genus Littorina; species Littorina saxatilis. The sequence continues at coordinate 8,381,868 of NC_090255.1, forward strand.
CGACACTTGTGGCGCTCGCCCGTTGTTGTGATCGACAAGAAGAAGATTGAGATCATGGCTCGTCACAGCGACACTTGTGGCGCTCGCCCGTTGTTGTGATCGACAAGAAGAAGATTGAGATCATGGCTCGTCACAGCGACACTTGTGGCGCTCGCCCGTTGTTGTGATCGACAAGAAGAAGATTGAGATCATGGCTCGTCACAGCGACACTTGTGGCGCTCGCCCGTTGTTGTGATCGACAAGAAGAAGATTGAGATCATGGCTCGTCACAGCGACACTTGTGGCGCTCGCCCGTTGTTGTGATCGACAAGAAGAAGATTGAGATCATGGCTCGTCACAGCGACACTTGTGGCGCTCGCCCGTTGTTGTGATCGACAAGAAGAAGATTGAGATCATGGCTCGTCACAGCGACACTTGTGGCGCTCGCCCGTTGTTGTGATCGACAAGAAGAAGATTGGGATCATGGCTCGTCACAGCGACACTTGTGGCGCTCGCCCGTTGTTGTGATCGACAAGAAGAAGATTGAGATCATGGCTCGTCACAGCGACACTTGTGGCGCTCGCCCGTTGTTGTGATCGACAAGAAGAAGATTGGGATCATGGCTCGTCACAGCGACACTTGTGGCGCTCGCCCGTTGTTGTGATCGACAAGAAGAAGATTGAGATCATGGCTCGTCACAGCGACACTTGTGGCGCTCGCCCGTTGTTGTGATCGACAAGAAGAAGATTGAGATCATGGCTCGTCACAGCGACACTTGTGGCGCTCGCCCGTTGTTGTGATCGACAAGAAGAAGATTGAGATCATGGCTCGTCACAGCGACACTTGTGGCGCTCGCCCGTTGTTGTGATCGACAAGAAGAAGATTGAGATCATGGCTCGTCACAGCGACACTTGTGGCGCTCGCCCGTTGTTGTGATCGACAAGAAGAAGATTGGGATCATGGCTCGTCACAGCGACACTTGTGGCGCTCGCCCGTTGTTGTGATCGACAAGAAGAAGATTGAGATCATGGCTCGTCACAGCGACACTTGTGGCGCTCGCCCGTTGTTGTGATCGACAAGAAGAAGATTGAGATCATGGCTCGTCACAGCGACACTTGTGGCGCTCGCCCGTTGTTGTGATCGACAAGAAGAAGATTGAGATCATGGCTCGTCACAGCGACACTTGTGGCGCTCGCCCGTTGTTGTGATCGACAAGAAGAAGATTGAGATCATGGCTCGTCACAGCGACACTTGTGGCGCTCGCCCGTTGTTGTGATCGACAAGAAGAAGATTGAGATCATGGCTCGTCACAGCGACACTTGTGGCGCTCGCCCGTTGTTGTAATCGACAAGGAAAAGATTGGGATCATGGCTCGTCACAGCGACACTTGTGGCGCTCGCCCGTTGTTGTGATCGACAAGAAGAAGATTGAGATCATGGCTCGTCACAGCGACACTTGTGGCGCTCGCCCGTTGTTGTGATCGACAAGAAGAAGATTGGGATCATGGCTCGTCACAGCGACACTTGTGGCGCTCGCCCGTTGTTGTGATCGACAAGAAGAAGATTGAGATCATGGCTCGTCACAGCGACACTTGTGGCGCTCGCCCGTTGTTGTGATCGACAAGAAGAAGATTGGGATCATGGCTCGTCACAGCGACACTTGTGGCGCTCGCCCGTTGTTGTGATCGACAAGAAGAAGATTGAGATCATGGCTCATCACAGCGACACTTGTGGCGCTCGCCCGTTGTTGTGATCGACAAGAAGAAGATTGAGATCATGGCTCGTCACAGCGACACTTGTGGCGCTCGCCCGTTGTTGTGATCGACAAGAAGAAGATTGAGATCATGGCTCATCACAGCGACACTTGTGGCGCTCGCCCGTTGTTGTGATCGACAAGAAGAAGATTGAGATCATGGCTCGTCACAGCGACACTTGTGGCGCTCGCCCCTTGTTGTGATCGACAAGAAGAAGATTGAGATCATGGCTCGTCACAGCGACACTTGTGGCGCTCGCCCGTTGTTGTGATCGACAAGAAGAAGATTGAGATCATGGCTCGTCACAGCGACACTTGTGGCGCTCGCCCGTTGTTGTGATCGACAAGAAGAAGATTGAGATCATGGCTCGTCACAGCGACACTTGTGGCGCTCGCCCGTTGTTGTGATCGACAAGAAGAAGATTGAGATCATGGCTCGTCACAGCGACACTTGTGGCGCTCGCCCGTTGTTGTGATCGACAAGAAGAAGATTGAGATCATGGCTCGTCACAGCGACACTTGTGGCGCTCGCCCGTTGTTGTGATCGACAAGAAGAAGATTGAGATCATGGCTCGTCACAGCGACACTTGTGGCGCTCGCCCGTTGTTGTGATCGACAAGAAGAAGATTGGGATCATGGCTCGTCACAGCGACACTTGTGGCGCTCGCCCGTTGTTGTGATCGACAAGAAGAAGATTGGGATCATGGCTCGTCACAGCGACACTTGTGGCGCTCGCCCGTTGTTGTGATCGACAAGAAGAAGATTGAGATCATGGCTCGTCACAGCGACACTTGTGGCGCTCGCCCGTTGTTGTGATCGACAAGAAGACTGAAGAAGATTGAGATCATCTCGTCACATAAATAACGTCATGACTAGACGAACTTCCGAAGTAGGCAGTCTTGGCGAACGAGACCCGTCGCATTTAGGAACCTACGCTAAACAAGATGGCGCCAGCTTATTCAAAGTTAGCTTAGGCAAGGAAGGATCATCGAATAGTCATAATATTATTTACAGAAGGAAATGTACAGCTGGTGAACGTAGCGCATTTTGGCTCGATTTTATAGACGGAGAGGCTTGAAGAAAATAATAACAAGAAATTCCTCCGAGGTAGGACAAACACCCCCGTCCTTACCATTCTCACTGCCACCAACTGAGAAGGCACTGCTAACAAGTGTGGTTAAAATAAGTTGATTGAGTGGACAAAGAGACAGGCGGAGAAGAAGACAAATCAATATAACTCTTTCTGTAACACCTACTGACCGCATACAGAAAACAAAAGATCCCGAAAAAAAAAATCGGTTTGCGCTGCGCGCTGAGAGCAGGTATTGAAATATCTCATCGACCAGATTATTTTTGTCCGGGGTGTATCTGCCGCTTCGCCGGGTAGCAAGTAGAACCGAATACCCGGCTTGAGTGGCGCACTGTACGCCGGCTTCGAACCATGGACCCGTCAAGCTTAGGTCCCTTCCAGACTCGTGGAATGGGAACAGCACGAACATGATTCAGGGGCCATAATGCCATTCCTGATCATATCATGTCGAGTCCCATACTTGTCGACGACGCCCTAGGTACCACATCACAAACAGAACTGTGCAATACACAGGTGTTTTCTACAGACACACTCAAACACACGGCACACACACACACACACACACAGAGAAGCCGTATATATATATATCTATATCTATTGTATAAATATATAGAGATAGATGAGAGTGTATTTTTCGCGTGGCTATAAATTGATTCGACCTTTGCACTTTTACAGTGAGGATAATTTACGGGTCCAATTTACGTTCTGGACACTGCGGTGACCTTCTAAAAATTGTAACAGAACGCCGGGAATATCCGAAGATGCCCCCTCATACTATAGTGCACCATACGAAGGAAGGGAGGTAAACGCTGAAAACATGGAGAAGATAAGGAAGAGTTATGCCGTAGTTGATCCCCCAAAAAAACCAAAATCCACCAATAACTCCCTAACCGTGTGTTTGACTGGTCCCAATTTTTGCAAGGACCGTCTCAGGAATGTATAGAACCTGTTCACCAAGTTTGGTGACGATCGGTCCGTTCATTCTTGAGATCTACTTGCGAACACAAACAAACACACAAACAAACAAACAAACACACAAACAAACAAACAAACAAACACATCCAGTGAAACCTATACACACCCCTATACCGGGGGTGTAAAAAGGAGACATGATGACGGAAGGAACAATAAGAAAGTGAATGAGCCAAGTAAACATTTATATCAATAACTGAGAGAGAGAGAAAGAAATGAAGAAATAGCATGGAAAAAGTGTGTGTGTGAGTGTATAGGCCGGATGCGATTAAGGTGTTACGAGTGTGTTCAGGTTGCGGTTCTTGCTCATGTTTATACTCACTGAGTTACTTCCCTTGGATCTGGATCTGGATCTGGATCTGGATAACCCGCCTGGGTTGGTGGTTTGCGGGTGCGAATGCGTATACGCACGGTTCAGTGTGCTTTCGCGAAAGGGTGTGTCATATGCACGGCTAGAACTAAGATACTTCTTGATTTCAGTAAATAGTTTCATTACATGTCAACTAGTTCGTTTTTAAATGATTTTTTAGAGATCGCCAAATGGTATTGTGTGAATAACATCATTCGATCGATTGTACGCACGGCGCCGTGCTTCTAGTAGCTCAGTCCATTTCTTCTTTCCGGTGTGGAAACAGACGTGTTTCTGGCGAAAGAATCGGCGTTTTCAACTCGCCATATCTTCATATTCATTCGGACTAGAACAACGAAATATAAATTTCTTGTAAAAAAAATCCCGAGCCTTGCGACTCTGGTAGTCATTTTCTTACGCGATTAAGCGGCCTTTGGTAGGTACGACAGTTTTAGTCACCCAAGTATATATCTAAAACGCACGTGGACGAGTTTTCAATGGCGTATTTGAAGTCTGTGAATGTTGTGATTACAAATCATTTCGGGGCACCCCTCAGTCTATACGTACAGACAAACAAATTGCATGGAACGAAAGTTGAGAGGCTGGACTGTAAGTTGTTGTTTTGACTTCTACAAATCTCGCAGGTCTTTTATGCAAAACAGACTCAAAATTGCATTGTTCACGCAAGTGTAGATGACGAGACTATCGAAGGAATGGAATACACTTGCCTATACAGATATAATAGACAGACACTGTCTATTTATATCTATGACTTACCCTAGCCCATATGTTAGAATAAATAACATACTTTGCTCTTTTGAATGATGTATGATTTGGCACTGTACACAGGATTTTAGACCTGCCCCCGAAGTGATTTTTCCATAAACCCGTCAAAAAGCTCACTCTGTTTTGGCCGTAAAAAGCGCCCAAATGAAGTCAATTTCTAACCTGTGTCGTGTGTTCGAAGGAGTACATCTCAGCGATGCCATTGCCTTGCAACCTCAAAGAAATATAAACTGAAACGCGTTTTGAGAAAACGGTCAAAATGTAAGCTCTTTACTTCAGAAGAGGAGATGCATGCATATATATATCTGTCATGGACAAAAGTTTTAACCCGCTAAATGAACGGTTTTTTAGTGTGAAATAAAAGCCGGAGATTTGCTTCGTTTCTTTGCTGCGACACAAAACCAAAACCAACTATAGATCTGCGGTGACATTATGAGTTCGTTTTCGACATTGCAGTGAAGTTGCGTGGATCTTCGACGATTCCCGTTCGGTTTAATGTGGATAGAGCTTTGATTGAATGTAACTGCTTTGAAAAGTTACAACATGAGTCCTTGGGATCGATGTTTTTCGGTAAACTTCTTCGTATCCTTGACTTTACTTTTGACTTGAACAGATCCAGATCGGCTGGGGCTGTTGATCGCCTGCACAGATCTATATGAAGTTGACTCGACACGGCGAACCGCCGAATCCGTGCCCTCTCGTCGGTCCTACCCCCAAATCCCTTACCAGCCTCAGACCCCACCTCACCATTCTAACCTCACTGGCGTACTATGTGTGATTATCCCTTCCTCATGAAAGAGAAAGTGGAGAAAGGGGGAAAATGAAGAAATGTGGTTTTTTTGACAAATTTTTCTAAGTCCAAAAAAGATGAGAAATATTCATAACAAATTCAGTTTTGGGTCTTTTTCAAATCTGTTTGATGCATTTTTTCTGTGACCATTGTGGCTATGCACTGACACACAAATAAGTGGAGAAAAGGGAGAAATGAAGATTTTTTCTTACTGCACAACAGTCAGGGATTAGTGTTACATGTTTACATGTACATTGTCAAGAGGTCAAAACAAATTTTAAAAGCTGTTGAACACTGCACTAGTGTTGCTCTAATCAAGGCGAGTCTGGAACAATAGGTCCACCCCACCAAAAATTTATCATGGAATTAGTTATGATTTTTTTTGCCTTTTTGCTTGGGTACGGCCAAGTCAAAAAGGTGAGAGGGGTTACAAATAGTCATAACAAGTTCAGTTTGGGGTCTTTTTCAAATCTGTTTGCTGCATCTTTTCTGTGACCATTGTGGCTATGCACTGACAGTCAAAAAGGTGAAGAAGGGAAAAATGAAGATTTTGGGTGTTGTTTTTTTTTTGACAAATTTTGAAGAATGGAAAAATGAAGATTTTGGGTGTTGTTTTTTTTGGAAAAAATTTTTTCAGTCCAAAAAAGATGAGAAATATTCATAACAAATTCAGTTTTGGGTCTTTTTCAAATCTGTTTGATGCATCTTTTCTGTGACCATTGTGGCTATGCACTGACACACAAAAAAGTGGAGAAGGGGGAGAAATGAAGATTTGTTCTTACTGCACAACAGTCAGGGATTAGGGTTACATGTTTACATGTACATTGTCAAGAGGTCAAAACAAATTTTAAAAGCTGTTGAACACTGCACTGGTGTTGCTCTAATCAAGGCGAGTCTGGAACAATAGGTCCACCCCACCAAAAAGTCAACATGGAATTAGTTATGATTTTTTGGCTTGGGTACGGCCAAGTGAACAAGGTAGGAAAGGTTAGAAATAGTCATAACAAGTTCACTTTTGGGTCTTTTTCAAATCTGTTTGCTGCATCTTTTCTGTGACCATTGTGGCTATGCACTGACACTCAAAAAGGTGGAGAAAGGGGAAAAATGAAGATTTTTTTCTTACTACACAACAGTCAGGGATAGTCAGGGATTGTTGACATGTACATTGTCAAGAGGTCAAAACAAATTTTAAAAGCTGTTGGACACTGCACTAGTGTTGCTCTAATCAAGGCGAGTCTGGAACAATAGGTCCACCCCACCAAAAAGTTATCATGGAATTAGTTATGATTTTTTTTGCCTTTTTGCTTGGGTACGGCCAAGTCAAAAAGGTGAGAGGGGTTACAAATAGTCATAACAAGTTCAGTTTGGGGTCTTTTTCAAATCTGTTTGCTGCATCTTTTCTGTGACCATTGTGGCTATGCACTGACAGTCAAAAAGGTGAAGAAGGGAAAAATGAAGATTTTGGGTGTTGTTTTTTTTTGGACAAATTTTGAAGAATGGAAAAATGAAGATTTTGGGTGGTTTTTTTTTTGGAAAAATTTTTTTCAGTCCAAAAAAGATGAGAAATATTCATAACAAATTCAGTTTTGGGTCTTTTTCAAATCTGTTTGATGCATCTTTTCTGTGACCATTGTGGCTATGCACTGACACACAAAAAAAGTGGAGAAAGGGGAGAAATGAAGATTTGTTCTTACTGCACAACAGTCAGGGATTAGGGTTACATGTTTACATGTACATTGTCAAGAGGTCAAAACAAATTTTAAAAGCTGTTGAACACTGCACTAGTGTTGCTCTAATCAAGGCGAGTCTGGAACAATAGGTCCACCCCACCAAAAAGTCAACATGGAATTAGTTATGATTTTTTAGCTTGGGTACGGCCAAGTGAACAAGGTAGGAAAGGTTAGAAATAGTCATAACAAGTTCACTTTTGGGTCTTTTTCAAATCTGTTTGCTGCATCTTTTCTGTGACCATTGTGGCTATGCACTGACACTCAAAAAGGTGGAGAAAGGGGAAAAATGAAGATTTTTTTCTTACTACACAACAGTCAGGGATAGTCAGGGATTGTTGACATGTACATTGTCAAGAGGTCAAAACAAATTTTAAAAGCTGTTGGACACTGCACTAGTGTTGCTCTAATCAAGGCGAGTCTGGAACAATAGGTCCACCCCACCAAAAAGTTATCATGGAATTAGTTATGATTTTTTTTGCCTTTTTGCTTGGGTACGGCCAAGTCAAAAAGGTGAGAGGGGTTACAAATAGTCATAACAAGTTCAGTTTGGGGTCTTTTTCAAATCTGTTTGCTGCATCTTGTCTGTGACTATTGTGGCTATGCACTCAAAGTCAAAAAAGTGCAGAAAGGTGACAAATGAAGATTTTTCCTTCTTTCAAGACAATGTGTGATTTGGCACATTTTGCCTCAGTCTTTATCAAGAACCTGTCTAACCCACTTTGAAGCTGTTAGAGACTGCAGTAGTGTTCCTTACATCAAGGCGAGTGCACAATGGTGCATTTCGAACCCCCCCCCCCTAATGTTCACTTTAATATCAATAAATCAATAGATATTCAGTCACAGTTCAACTAACTCATTCACCCTCATCACTCACTCATCCATCCATCACAACAACACTGTTTGATGCACAAACTGCCTGCCTTCCGCACTGGGAAGCCGCTTCGCTTCGCAACAACAACAACACTGAAAACTCGCCGGGAAATACCCCCACCACACGTGTCACACGTGTGCTTGTTTCTTCCGACTAATATCAATTTTGGAGAAAAAAAAGGACAAAACTGGATGAAAAATTCTACGGCCCCAGCAATCTCATTACTCTGAAAGGGGAACCGGAAGTGACTGGTCCTCAGGTTTCAAAGTTGACCGATATTCCCACTAAAGTGACCTAGATCCAAAGCCAGCCATCCATTAGAATGTAGGTCCGTGCTCCCACAGTCCAATGCCGCGAATTGTTGTTACAGCCCCTGATTTTTTTATGTACGGAATCCGGTAGTCTTTTTGTTGTTGTTAAATAATTATATTGCCAAACGTTATGACATTTTGAGATAATTGAACAAGTTTCAATACACATTGGCTGAGCACCTGTGTGCTCAAAGGAAATGTCGCTTGTTTTTATCAAAAACTAATTTTCAATGGTCATTCGTGCAAACCGTCACACAAACATGCGTGCCTCTGTGTCTCTGTGAGTATGCGTGTGGCTGCTTTCATAGTTAGGGTGCAGGCGTTTTAATCATTTACCCCACAACAAAAGCCCCCCCCCCCCCCCCCCCCCCACCCACCCCCCCACACACACACACACACACACACACCCCGATACCTGTCAAATTCCCTCAGAATGCATGAACAATTCCGTTACCTCAGATCATCACCAGGAAAAATTCCTCCGCATCCAAAATATCAGGACTTTAGATATCAGATTCCGACTTTATGCAATGCGCTTCAAAATCATATTCGCAAAGAGAGAGAGAGAGAGAGAGAGAGAGAGAGAGAGAGAGAGAGAGAGAGAGAGAGAGAGAGAGAGAGAGAGAGAGAGAGAGAGATGGACACGAAGAAGGGAAGCTACAATCGCCCCAGGCCATATATATTATATATACGTGTGTGTGTGTGTGGTGTGCGATTCATAGAAATTTACTGGACAGATCTTCATGAAACTTTGCACACAAATGTTCCGACCCCCAACCCTTCACCCTGATTCAAACTCATGTATCACAAGTCCAGCGCTCCCAAATTATTTCTTTTTATCATTTTTGTCAGTCAAGATAATGGGGGTGGGGTTGGTACGGGAATAATTGTGAAGCAGACAATAAGGCAACAACTTATTTTGTTTACAGGTATTGTATATGTATACAGTGAACTTAGCTGTGTTCAAGTTTAGTTATGTTTCTGTCGAGCGAATTTTTTTTTAAATACGTTTTTACTACTAAAGGAGTGATAATTTTATGTGTACGCCCTCGAGAAACCTCGATCATTTTCTGAAAATGCACGTTGATAAGTACCGTTTTATGATAAAGTTATACTCTCCATTTATTTATATACACAAACTAATGTTTCATTTATCATTTGTAGAGCTAAATATGTCAGTCGGGATCATGTTAAGAATCGCAGTGTTTTTCGCAAAATCGTACTTGACAACCCCCAGTAAAAAAATTCTAAAACAAAAGTTAATACGTCAACCTCTTTTTTTCTTTGCACAGATGTGTCCATATTGCTTAGATGAACCTGTGCACAAAATGTGTAATGTTTCTTTCACGCGATTTGAACACACAAGTAACCCCTTAAAGCCATATGTACTCGATGACTATACACGCTAATTGCTTTACCAACAGCTGGAGACAGACTAAATAAAGTTCCCTGCAAAATATTGTGGTCTAGGACCCCTTAAATGTTGAGATATTTGAATTTTCATTTTGATCTGGATCGTCCTATTTATAGATTTGGCAACACATGTAACGTTGATGCAAGGGAGAGAACACCGCGGCTTTGTTGACATCCTCACTTTTTCAGAGGTTAGAACAAGCTGTAATGCATGTATTATGGTCCGCGCATGGTGACGTATCGTCATTATATGGTCTTATGGTGCGTTTGACATCGATTGTGGGCAAACTACACTTTGTAAACACGGGAGTGCGTTAGTATGCCTTTAAGAATCGCAGTGTTTTTCGCAAAATCGTACTTGACAACCCCCGGTAAAAAAATTCTAAAAAAAAAATTAATACGTCGACCCCCTTTTTTCTTTGCACAGATGTGTCCATATTGCTTAGAGGAACCTGTGCACAAAATGTGTAATGTTTCTTTCACGCGAATTGTTTTTAAATACGTTTTTACTACTAAAGGAGTGATAATTTTATGTGTACGCCCTCGATAAACCTCGATCATTTTCTGAAAATGCACGTTGATAAGTACCGTTTTATGATAAAGTTATACTCTCCATTCATTTATATACACAAACTAATGTCTCATTTATTATTTGTAGAGCTAAATATGTCAGTTGGGATCATGTTAAAAATCGCAGTGTTTTTCGCAAAATCGTACTTGACAACCCCCAGTAAAACATTTCTAAAAAAAAAGTTAATACGTCGACCCCCTTTTTTCTTTGCACAGATGTGTCCATATTGCTTAAAGGAACCTGTGCACAAAATGTGTAATGTTTCTTTCACGCGATTTGAACACACAAGTAACCCCTTAAGTACGTGTGTTGGTTTATGTGTGAGCATGGATGTGAGTATAGCTATGAGCGTGTAGGTATGAGAGTGTCAGTAATCAAAAGAAGAAACTGTAAACGCCATACAAATGTCAGTCTGCGAGTGAACGACTATTTTCCCTTAACGGTGCAGTTCACTTTAGACAGAGAGTGAGAGGCGAGAGGAGGGGAATAGAGAGAGGGAGAGAGGCATGGAGGGAGAGAGAGAGAGGGTGAGCAAGAGGAGACTGAGGAGGAGAGAGAGAGGGGGAGATATGGATGGGGTGGGGGGGGGGAGAGAGAGAGGGGGAGGGAAGGAATAGGGAGGGAGGGGGCGAAGAGGAAGAGTGAGAGAGACGGAGGGGGAAGAGAGAGAAAGTGCGGGAGAGAGAGAGAGAGAGAGAGAGAGGGAGAGAGAGAGAGGGAGAGAGAGAGAGAGAGAGAGAGAGAGAAAGAAGGAGAAGTAATTGTAAAAGGAAAAAAAGAATGTCCAGTGAAAAAAACAATGTCCATTTTGCGTGTAACTGAAAAAAACATATTGTATAACAAATTCCAAACAAGCACGCAGACGGAAAAGAAAGAAAGTTATCAAGAAAGAGAGAGAGTGCGAGTGAAAGGGTTATAAGTTTACAGTAGGCGACATCACAATAAAAATAAAAACCTTTCCGAATAGTACCCGCTGATGGGACCAAAAAAAAGTCTGATCTCCTTTAAAAAAAAAAATAAAAAAAAATAAAAAAAAAGCTGGTTTCTGTGTGTCTGTCGTCTGTGGCCGGGTATGATGACAAAACGGCTTCACTGACTGAGACGGAAATTGCAGGGTATGTTCTTTGCCACTCGAGTCGTGTGGAGACACGTTACGCCCAATATACGTACCCACTGAGACTGTTGTTAGGCCTTATTTTGTACCCAGAGGACGAAAGCGGTGTGAATGTATGCGGGCTAAAATTGTATTATAGAAAAGAATCAGAAGCGTACTAAAAACAGATTAGTTTAGTTATGGTTGTGAATGTTTTCTGCACTAAGCAGTGTTTTTGTTTGAATTTTAGGCGTTTTGTTTAAGCACAATCACTCAAGAAAACTTGATTTCAACGAAAATGTGACTACGTTGGAGAGAAAAAATTGTAAAAACACTAAAGATACGCAGTCCATAGGTATGCTATCCACAAAAACTGATTTTTTTAGACTCTCTTTAACTTTAGGGGAAACGTGCATAATGACTAGATGTATCGCGAAAAAGTACGAGAACAAAGTAAAAGGGTACCCTTGTTCTCAGTGTTTGCGCGCCCCAGACTTATCCATTTCTGACAGTCACGGGCCCCAGCCTTCCCTTGTTACGTGCCCCAGGCATTGAAACTTTTCTCTAACCTCCATTTTTATGTATTTTTTAGCTAGTTTTACGTGACAGTAGTTGGAGGTTTTTGCATTTCAGTCAAGTAACGCAGGCTTGTTCTTTCTTCAAGTTGTTACAGTTAAACACATAAATTTCAGATGCACACTACGGTCACTCTGATCATGAGCTCTTTGACGATGTTATTAACCACGCTGTTAATGCCTATAGTGACAACGAACTTACAATACGGGTTCTCACACTAAATTCACAGACTGGGAAAAGATCGTACGTACAGAAAGATTTTAAAGTGTTCCCATCAATTCTTCAAAAGCATGTTAAAACTTTGATTGCAAAAGAAACCACACACAAAATTTGAAATCGCGTATGATGCTGCAAACAAAATAAAATTTCCAGCAATTTAAATAAAAAAAATAAAAAAAACCAATATAAAAAAAATAAAATATATAAGGTGTAGTAAAAAGAAGAGAGAGAGAGAGAGAGAGAGAGAGAGAGAGAGACACAGACACACACACACAGAGAGAGAGAGAGAGAGAGAGAGAGAGAGAGAGAGAGAGAGAGAGAGAGAGAGAGACAGACAGACACAGACACAGACACAGACACACAGAGAGAGAGAGAGAGAGAGAGAGAGAGAGAGAGACAGAGAGACAGAGAGAGAGACAGAGAGAGACAGAGAGAGAGAGAGAGAGAGAGAGAGAGGGGGTATAGATAACGACAGGCAAACAGTCAGACAGCTTGATAGAGAGACAGACACACAGACAGGTAGAGAGATAAAGACATAGAGAAAGACAGAGAAAAAGCAAGTGAAATAGAGTTAGGGTATGGACACAACGACAACGACAACAACAACAATAACAACAACAACAACAACAACAACACAACAACAACAAACCAGCCTTACCTTGTTAAACGAGTCAAACAAAGCCTTCTTCGCTGCATAAGACGAAGTGTTGGTTTTCTTCCCGCCGCCAGAGTGGACGTAGTATCGTTCTATCTCAAAGGGAGAGCTGATGTTCTTTCCGTTCGTGTCTGCGTACAGAAAGTGAAATATCCGCTTCCAGAACGTGCTGCCTACCTGTAAAGCAGAACAGAGAGAAACATAGAGAGGAGATGGGAGGGAGTGTAGAGGGGAGGGGGGTGGGGTAGAGGGCGGGGGTTCAAGGAGGGGGGGGGGGTTGCAAAGAGGGGGGGGGGTGTAACTAGTGGAGACATAGAGGGAAAACGACGACGACAACCATGGTGATGATGTCGGTGATGACGATGATGATGATGATAACGATGATGATAACTATGACTATGCCTATGATGGTGATTGCGATGGCGATGGCGACGACGATGATGATGATGATGATGATGATGATGATGATGATGATGATGATGATGCAGCTGGTGCTGCTGATGATGATGACGGTGAAAATACAAGATACAAGATACAAGAAATTTTATTGTCCTCATCAATACAAGGAAATTTGGCATGTGTGTGGCAAGACATAATACACTGATACATAGACATTTACAAAGCAACAACTGAAGTTCAATATCAGCACACCCTTACGCACACATACCCACTACTTCAGACACACAGGCTACATGTGCCCCTCGGACGTACGCAACCCACAATTCACCCAGCCATACAACTCCACATGCACTTACTCATTCATGCAGCACTCTAGCGCCCGGCCATGCACAACTCACACACTGGAACCCTCGTACGGCTACATATGACACCCGCACAAACATTACAGCCTCAAACATCGTACTAGATCTACAACTAACAAGCATACATCCACTATCAAACACCGAATACATCATCACACATTACATCATAACATATTGCAGTATAACACACGCACAAACATTACAACATCAAACATCGTACTATAATCTACAACTAACAAACAATCATACACTATCAAACACCAAATATATCATCGTACATTAAATTACATCATACCCCCCCACCCCACCATACATTCACAATCGACACAGAATACATCATCATACATATACATTACATCATAACCCCCATACATACGCAATCAACACATAGTACATCATCATACATTACATTACATCATAACCCCCCCCCTCCTCCCATCATACAAAGTAAACAGACGTCAACATTTCACTCTTACCCCCCCCCCCCCCCCCCCCCCCGCCAATCACACGTCCTCTACTCTACCATCGCTCACACCTACTACACATCACCCATAGTCCTCCAAGTCACAGTTCACAGCACTCATTGTCCTTCCGCAGTCACAGTTCACATCACCCATAGTCTTCACATCACAGTTCACATCACCCATAGTCCTCACAGTCAAATTTTACAGCACTCAAGTCTATCTAGCATACTGTCACATTCACAGGGACTGGTTGTAGAGTCGTACAGCCATCGGGAGGAACGAGTCCCTCATCCGGTTCGTCCTGGCCCGCCAGCACCTCAAACGGCGTGATGACTCACGCGTGGGCTCGCACGATGCGAGCGCCTGGTGCAGAGGGTGGCGGTCGTCAGAGCGGATCATGCTCAGCTTCTTCAGCGCCACACTCGGGAATCGAGTGCTGAGAGGCTGAAGCTCAGAGCCAATGATGGAGCCTGCTCTCTTCACAATCTTCTCCAACCTTTCCATGTCGCCTTTCTTTGCACTGCTGTGGTAGCAGAGCTGGTTGAAGGAGACGACACTCTGAATAGTCGCCTGGTAGAAGAGGTGGAGGATCTGTGGGTCGACGTGGAACTGCCGCAGCTTCCTCAGGAAGAAGAGCCTCTGGTTTGCCCGCTTGCACACGGCGTCCACGTTTGGCGACCAGTCGAGCTGGTTGTCGATGATGGTGCCCAGATACTTGTAGGTATCCAGGGGGCGGGGATATAGCTCAGTTGGTAGCGCGCTGGATTTGTATTCAGTTGGCCGCTGTCAGCGCGAGTTCGATCCCAGGTTCGGCGGAAATTTATTTCACAGAGTCAACTTTGTGTGCAGACTCTCTTCGGTGTCCGAACCACCCCCCGTGTATACTACATTGGGTGTGCACGTTAAAGATCCCACGATTGACAAAAGGGTCTTTCCTGGCAAAATTGCTTAGGCACAGTTAATAATTGTCTACCATACCCGTGTGACTTGGAATAAGGCCGTGAAAGGTAAATATGCACCGACAAGGCTGCAATCTACTGGCCGTATAAAATTTCATCTCACACGGCATCACTGCAGAGCGCCTAGAACTGTACCCACGGAATATGCGCGATATAAGCTTCATTGATTGATTGATTGACTGATCTCGACTTGTTCGCACTTGATGATGATGGGGTTGACGGCGGACTTGGTTCGTCGGAAGTCCATGATGAGTTCCTTCGTCTTGCTCACGTTGAGCTCCAGGAAGTTGTCGTCGCACCACTGCACCAGCTCCTCCACTGCGTGTCTGTACGCCGATTCGTCGTTCTTCAGGATGAGACCTGACAGGGATGTGTCGTCTGCAAACTTCAGCAGCAGGTTGACAAGATCCCTGAGGCGACAGTCGGCGGTGTACAGCGTGAAGAGCGTGGGAGACAGCACGCAGCCTTGAGGGGCGCCTGTATTGCCTATTGGTGGCGACAGCCTCGGACAAGACTTGTCCAATACGGACGATGATGATGGTGATGATGATGATGATGATGATGATGATGATGATGATGATGATGATGATGATGATGATGATGATGATGATGATCACCATTGCCTTGTCGTGTCTCTCAATGTTTTGACAAAAGATGCCAAATGCAAGTCGAAGAAAACTGTCGAACTAAGACATTGCGTACGAGCCAAAACAGTTTGAAATAGATCAACGTTATTACCGTGTATTACCAATTCAGTGCCCCATTTGGCTTTTTGACCAATCAGGACGGATTCTAGGTGACCCTCTAAATGTGATAATGTGCACGGACCCTTTTTCTTTATCACGCTAAAAAGAAACAAGACAAAGTACAAATTTAAATCAACAATATCAGCGTGATTTATTCTAAAGAATGACACTTCAAATGCAGCAGATAATACTCTCTTTAGGGGAAAGGCTCCTAATATGGACCGGCTCCCAATATGGACCACCTCCTGTTCTGACAAACTAACGGCGCTAGAGCGCTCAAAACAATTTCATTCGCTGTATTCACCCTCTCTGGATAACTTGCACATGTCAGAACAGTTGCAGATACACAAACCTCAAAACCGTTAGGCTTTTTCTTTTTTTTCTCACTTTTGGCAGCGTTCACTCTAAATTTGCCGCCTAAAACGGACTCGTTTCTGTCCACAGCCAAAGCTTTTATCACACAAAAATGACTATATATGACAGCTCAGACCGCATTTGTTACATTTAAGCAGTGTTGACGCCGATTTTCTACTGCAAACAAAAAAAATGGCAAAATCGCAAAGTGTGTGTGAGTCCCTTAATATGGACCATCTTCAACAAATCGAAGAAAATAAAAGCTAAAGGCTATTTTCATTAATTCATTAAGAAGCTTGCTGAAAATAACCTATAACTAGCCCTCGAGATTTCCAAAAAATATCACAAATAGTCTTCTTTTCGTGGAAGTTGATAATTTAACTTATTTTTACTCTGTTTTTGATAAGCTTCTTTAGTTTCCTGGTGTGCTTCAAATAATACTCTCATCAACCCGAAACAGATAAATCTAAGGCATATTATGATTCGTCTGACTTGCACACTAAGTTGAATCATGCTATTTTGAAGTATTGGGGGCTTTTTTACAGTGATTCGTGAAGGCCGATTCACTTGTCCATATTGGACGCCCAGGCTCCTAATATGGACCATTTGTGAATTGTTCTGTATTTATTTTTTGCTGAATGTCTATCAGAGCTATTTCACTCTAATTAGACCAAACGGTTAACCTAAGAGAGAAGGACTACCAAACACAAAATGAAACACAAAATGAAACATCGCACACAACCCTGTTTATCTGGCGCAACAATCAGCCTCTCTTAGTTTTTCAGCAAATTATCCTCATTTGCATAATTGTCGCACAGATTAAAACTACCCGTAAGGTATTCACAAAAAGAAAAATTGCTGAAGAAAGAAGGAGAGAAAAAATACTGTCCCTGCCGGTACTTTCCCTTCCTTTTTTTAATTTAAAAAAAAATCATTTTCATTTACAAAATACTGAAACGTCTCGTCCCTAATTCACATCCTACCATCACATTTGTATCAATAGGCCTACCATATCTATACTTTCTAATTTAATTTTTCCTCCTCTTGGTTTTCTCTTTTACATTGTGTTTTTTTTCTCCAAAATTGTAATGAATCAATAAACAAGTGATAACAAACATGGTATCTGTGTGTTTTCTGTTTGTACACATACTTTCTAATGTACATGAGGTGCAGAAAAAACTCATTATACAAAAGGACTAAAATTAATCATACGTGAGCTTTGACTGACAGGCATAATCAGGTAGAAGCGTTCAAGTTCCCATTGCGGCTGTTATGTCTATATCGCGGGGTCGCTTCGAAGTTTCTTTTGGTCGAAATAAACGGTAATAAAACCGTTATTTCTAATATGCTGACTGTTAGACAATTATATCTTTTTTCTCGACATATCAGGTATCATTTGCTAACAGTCAGCATATTAAAAATAACTCATATTATTATCATTTTTTTAAATTTGATAAGACGTCATAATGCAAATCTAGCGTCAAGTTAAAATGTTGCCATATCTTACTACATGTCTCCCAAGGAACCGATACAAAATTCCGAGAACACATTTCGTCTGGGTGACTTTGTCATATATTTTGCAGTAGAAAAGTACACTCAAGGTCACCCCCGGGCTGTGCGTATATCGATATCGTATACTATTAACAATAAATTACGCACCCCCGGGCTGTGCGTATATCGGTATCGTATACTATTAACAATAAATTACGCACCGCCGGGCTGTGCGTATATCGGTATCGTACACTATTAACAATAAATTACGCACCCCCGGGCTGTGCGTATATCGATATCGTACACTATTAACAATAAATTACGCACCCCCGGGCTGTGCGTATATCGGTATCGTACACTATTAACAATAAATTACGCACCGCCGGGCTGTGCGTATATCGGTATCGTACATAATTAGAAAAACACCCCAAAAAGCGCAATCACTATACCTTCTGAACATGACACACTGCGAGTTTGGCTGGCTGGTAATAGAAAACCTGCCAAGCTCCTTCTTTAAATCCTTGTTGACACTTTTCTTCGTACAAAGCGCGTCGTTCCGCGAACACTTTTTCCTGTTGTTTCTGAAAAGAGAATAGTGCGAGTTGTAATAATTGTGATTGGTTGATTGATTGATTGAACGATAGGTTTATTGATTGATTGATTGATTGATTTACTGATTGATTGATTGATTGATTGATTGATTGATTGATTGATTGATTGGTTGATTGATTGATTGATTGATTGATTGATTGATTGATTGGTTGGCTTCTTGATTTCTTGATTTCTTGATCAAATTCTTGATTGATTTCTTGATTTCTTGATTGATTTCTTGATTGATTTCTTGATAGATTGTTTCCTTTCTTGATTGAAATGTAGCGGTTTTAGGCACAGCTTAATCTTACAACCTAGCCTCACGACATCCAAAACTCAAGCATGAAAATACATCAGTTATATATATCATATACACATATAAGCAAAGCAATTAGATAGAAGAACAGACAGTCAGACAAGACAACAACGTTAACACACAAACAAAGAAGCAAGCAAACAAGCAAATGAACCAACAAGTCAGTATGCATAATACAAAATTAGAATGTAACATAATGCGCATAAAGAACAGGCACTTCAATAAAAAAAAATACACCGCTGCAAACACACACACACACACACACACACACACACACACACACACACACACACACACACACACACACACACACACACCCAATGTTAAAGGGCAAGATGTTTACATATGGAAGCTTAATAAAAAAATTAAAAAAATCCACGATATAATAAAGACATGCAGCATTTTTGGAAGGCTAAGATGCATTTATACCGTGATATCAAAAGTGCTTTGGAGGACCAAAGAGTCTGGCATTTCAAGACTTTGTGTGTGAATAAGGTGTTTGCGTGAATAAGGTGTTTGTGTGAATACGGTGTTCGTGTGAATAAGGTGTGTGTTAGTGTGAATAAAGTGTATGTGTGAATGATGTGTTTGTGTGAATATGGTGTTTGTGTGAATAAGGTTAGGTGTGTGTGTGTGAATAACAATTGTCAGTGCAAAGTGAAAGACAATCAGTCAACTGTTAAAAGGAGAATGAGCAGACGATTGTTCGTGTAAGTTGTCGGAAGAGCAGACGACTGTTGGTATGAGTTATTTCTAATATTTCCGACTGTTATTTTGGTTTAGGATAACCCAACCAACCCTATTACTTCCCGCCGACCCTAACACATTTGACCCCCCCCCCCCAAAAAAAAAAAAAAAAAAAAAAACCCCAACCTGTTGGCCCATTTTGCAAACCTCCTTTAAAATCGACAATTTTTTTTTATTTTTTGTTAAAGCCGATCTATCGACGCTTTTTTTGTGTGGTCACATTAAACCAACATTTATTTTCATTTGACCTAATATTTGAAGCGATCCCGCGAGTAAGAGTCTGCCATTTTGGCTTCGCTGCAAGGCTACCAGGTAAACAGTGAAACGTTGAACATCCAGCACTCATTCAACCGTCACCTTCAAAACAATCATTACCTGGGTAGCTGCTGGTGTAAGCATCTTCTTCTTCGCCTCCGGTTCCTCCGTAGAATATTCCACATGTCCTCTACTGGCCATCTTGCACAAATGCACAAAACATGTTGGGTCAAACAATCATGTTGTCTGATACTAGTAACAACTTGGGTCAAACAATCATGTTGTCTGATACTAGTAACAACGTGGGTCAAACAATGATGTTGTCTGATACTAGTAACAACTTGGGTCAAACAATCATATTGTCCGATACTAGTAACAACTTGGGTCAAACAATTATGTTGTCTGATACTAGTAACATTGTTGGGTTAAACAATCATGTTGTCTGATACTAGTAACATTGTTGGATTAAACAATCATGTTGTCTGATACTAGTAACATGTTGGGTCAAACAATTATGTTGTCTGATACTAGGAACATGTTGGGTCAAACAATCATGTTGTCTGATACTAGTAACATGTTGGGTCAAAAATCATGTTGTCTGATACTAGTAACATGTTGGGTCAAACAATCATGTTGTCTGATACTAGTAACATGTTGGGTCAAACAATCATGTTGTCTGATACTAGTAACATGTTGGGTCAAACAATCATGTTGTCTGATACTAGTAACATGTTGGGTCAAACAATCATGGTGTCTGATACTGGTAACATGTTGGGTCAAACAATCATGTTGTCTGATACTAGTAACATGTTGGGTCAAACAATCATGTTGTCTGATACTAGTAACATGTTGGGTCAAACAATGATGCTGTCTGATACTAGTAACATGTTGGGTCAAACAATCATGTTGTCTAATACTAGTAACATGTTGGGTCAAACAATGATGCTGTCTGATACTAGTAACATGTTGGGTCAAACAATTATGTTGTCTGATACTAGTAACATGTTGGGTCAAACAATTATGCTGTCTGATACTAGTAACATGTTGGGTCAAACAATCATGTTGTCTGATACTAGTAACATGTTGGGTCAAAAATCCAGACTAGTAACATGTTGGGTCAAACAATCATGTTGTCTGATACTAGTAACATGTTGGGTCAAACAATCATGTTGTCTGATACTAGTAACATGTTGGGTCAAACAATCATGGTGTCTGATACTGGTAACATGTTGGGTCAAACAATCATGTTGTCTGATACTAGTAACAACTTGGGTCAAACAATCATTATTGTTGTCTGATACTAGTAACAACTTGGGTCAAACAATCAACTTGGGACGCGACGAACCAACAAGTCAGTATGCATACTACAAAATTGGAATGTAACATAATGCGCATAAAGAACAGGCACTTCAATAAAGCATACACAACTGCAAACACACACACACACACACACACACACACACACACACACACACACACATACACACACCCACTCACACACACATCCACACGCACACAAACACACACACACATGTTACAACACCCACCCACACCCACCCACCCACACACAAACCCACACACACACACACCCACACGCCCACACACACACACACACACACCCACACACACCCACATATGGAAGCTTAATAACAAAACAATTCAATATATAACAAAGACATGCCGCACTGTTGGAAGGCTAAGATGCATTTATACCGTTATATCAGAAGTGCTCTGGAGGACCACAGAGTCTGGCATTTCAAGACTTTGTGTGTGAATATATTATATTCTGGTGTTCCTATGCTGCTTGGCGAATCTGAAATGAAGAAAGAGGAGGATTATCGCGTATTCTTGTATACAAGCAAACGAATCTTTACAACAACAAAAAATAATAACAATAATTATTATAATATTTGTCAGTAGGTACTACATTTATTGTCACAAGATGCAACAAAAAATGTCAATGGATAACGCGAGAGAGAGTGAGAGTGAGATAAAGAGAGAGAGAGAGAGAGAGAGAGAGAGAGAGAGAGAGAGAGAGAGAGAGAAAGAGAGAGAGAGAGAGAGAGAGAGATACAGACAGACAGGCAGACACACGCAGGCAGACAGACACACAGACAGAGACAGACACACAGACAGAGAGATAGAGAGAGACAGAGAGGTATAGTGACACAAACATAGATAGACAGATAGATAAAGAGAGAGACAGAGAGGTATAGTGACACAAACATAGATAGACAGATAGATAAAGAGAGAGACAGAGAGGTATAGTGACACAAACATAGATAGACAGATAGATAAAGAGAGAGACAGAGAGGTATAGTGACACAAACATAGATAGACAGATAGATAAAGAGAGAGACAGAGAGGTATAGTGACACAAACATAGATAGACAGATAGATAAAGAGAGAGACAGAGAGGTATAGTGACACAAACATAGATAGACAGATAGATAAAGAGAGAGACAGAAAGAGACAAAGATAGAGACGGACAGAAACACACAGAGAGAAACAGACAGACAGACAGACAGACAGACAGACAGACAGACAGACAGACAGACAGACAGACAGACAGACAGAAGGAGAAAAAGAAAGACAGATATATAATATACTGCGTCAGAAATAGACAGACAGGTAAAACCTTACATTTCATCGGATCATTGATGCCTATCTCCAAGTAGTTGAGTAACAGAAGCATCCCCACAGCTATCAATGACACAATCAACCTCAGTGGCTGATATCGTAAAGTCGGAAAATGCATCATCACTTGCTAACGTAATGGTAATCAACTTGTTTCTTCAAACCTCCAAGGGTCTCTCCTTCCGGGCCTGTGAACAAAGACGTTAACCACTAGTTACTGTAATGGAAAGTAGGGAATAGATCTAAAGGCATCCTCGGTCTCGTTCAAATAGTTTGTTTAATGACAAACAACGAACACATCATATTGACAGCTTCTTCTTCTTCTTCTTCTTCTTCTTCTTCTTCTTCTTCTTCTTCTTCTTCTTCTTCTTCTTCTTCTTCTTCTTCTTCTTCTTCTTCTTCTTCTTCTTCTTCTTCTTCGTTCATGGGCTGAAGCTCCCACGTTCACTCATGTTTTTGCACGAGTGGGTTTTTACGTGTATTGTCGCTTTAACCCCGCCATTCAGGCAGTCATACGCCGATTTTGGGGGAAGCATGCTGGGTATTTTCGTGTTTCTATAACCCACCGGACTCTGTCATGGATTGCAGGATCTTTTCCGTGCGCACTTGGTCTTGTGCTTGCGTGTACCACACGAAGGGGGAAAAGGCACTAGCAGGTCTGCACATACGTTGACCTGGGAGATCGGAAAAATCTCCACCCTTAATCCACCAGGCGGGAGATTAGGTATGATACGCCGAGTCGAGGTTAACAAATCTGTTTGAGGATGAGGGTTTAACATGGATCGGGAACTTACAGGACAACCGCGGCTGTGCTTGCAAGTTTGGATAGTTCTTTCTGTGACTGAGCATCGTTTCAGTCTTACCGAACTGAGGGTGGAAAATAAGCGACAGCATTCTCTTCCACCATATAACATGTCACGTGACGTCGTTGAGACCGAGTGAAGGTATATCTCCGAGGTATAGGGTATTCTTTCAACCCGCTGCACAACAGTAATTTATTGATACCTTAGTTCGGTCGTACCGGTGTGTAACTCTCTCTCTCTCTCTCTCTCTCTCTCTCTCTCTCTCTCTCTCTCTCTCTCTCTCTCTCTCTCTCTCTCTCTCTCTCTCTCTCTCTCTCTCTCTCTCCCTCTCTCAATAATGCGTTATAGTTGTTGTTGTAATTTAGATTTGTTTAAAATACACTTGTTTTCTGTTTTTGATTCCTTTCAAGAAAGGCAATGACATTTTGTATTTTGTTCAAATGGATAGACTGAGAGCCCAAGGGTCTCTGTGCACGTGGATATCAATCAGGTGAAAGTTTTAACTTCGGTTCAATTGGGGAATGTGGTAGGGGGGGGGGGGTGGCAAGAGGTTGGGAGGGGGTTGTGGGTGGTTGGTGCAAGGGGAGGGGTGGTATGGGGGGGGGGGGGGGGGGGTAATGTGGGTTACAGCTTAAGAATATTAATCGGTAAAAAACGCAAAAAATTTGCTATATGTGACCATCCACCACGAAATGAGTCGCATGTCACCTCGCGCGGTTCTGCGCTAGGCTTAATAATTATAAGTCCGGGGAGTGTCTGGTAACAGTGTGAGGGTCACCTTAGTCACAGGCTTATAACTCAAACAGTTTTCGCTCTTTTCTAAAACAGTTTTCACCACTGGATAGAGCATAAAACACTCTTTAGGAAAATGTAAAAATATGAAAATCATGCAAAGGTGACATGCGACTCATACCGTCGTGGAGGGTCACATATATAGTCCACTCTCTCCATGTAGTCTTTGCGGGTTGTTTCCAGTCGCCTGACTCGAAAAGCGGTTTTTTTCTCTTGAGAAAATTAAGAGAGAAATTCACGAGTGTGGCTCCTAAATCTTAGAAGGTTTGCTTTTCCAACTACAAAAAGAAAGGAAGTACCGAGAAAAACGACCAGGCGGTTTAGATTTGGAGGGGAAAAAAAAGGGGAAAAAAAGAGTAAAGATAAGGAAAGAATTGAAAGAGCCGTTTTAAACATGGAGATTCCACAAACGATGATAGTTTTATTTGTATCTTGCTTTGCATTGATGAACGCTTCGCCCGTACCAGAGAATGGAGGTAATTATTTTGTTCTCTGTTTCATGTCTTTGATTTGTAGTGTCGCAATCAATGTTTTGTGCCTTTTTTGTCGCTTCCTCAAACTTTGTTATTTTTATTTTTTATTAAACGCATTGTAATTGTGATCATTTGTAATTTGTATTCACATTTAATGAGATATGATACCGATATACATGCACCGTCTAGCGGTGACCTTTCAAGTCACTTTCTACTGCTGATCTGACGAAGAACTCGAGACTAACTGCGTTCTCGAAATTCTTTTTCGGTTCATTGGGAGACATCTTTCTTTCTTTATTTGGTGTTTAACGTCGTTTTCAACCACGAAGGTTATATCGCGACGGGGAAAGGGAGAAGATATGATAGAGCCACTTGTCAATTGTTTCTTGTTCACAAAAGCACTAATCAAAAATTTGCTCCAGGGGCTTGCAACGTAGTACAATGTATTACCTTACTGGGAGAATGCAAGTTTCCAGTACAAAGGACTTAACATTTCTTACATACTGCTTGACTAAAATCTTTACAAACATTGACTATATTCTATACAAGAAACACTTAACAAGGGTAAAAGGAGAAACAGAATCCGTTAGTCGCCTCTTACGACATGCTGGGGAACATCGGGTAAATTCTTTCTCGTCCCAACCAATATGGGACTCCCCCTAACCCGCGGGGGGCATTGGGAGACATGCAGAAGAAGGGACTTAAAAAACATTGTTCACGTGACGCCTTTATTCGCATTTTGACGTCTTCTAGATTTTTCCCGCTTTTGTCGACAGAGATTTCACTTTGGAAGGGAGGGTTAAATAGAGACTTCTTGGTTTGTTTGATCGGTGTTGTTTCTTATAAGGCTATGAAGGTGATACAAAAAATAAATAGAGAATACTACATGGCTTGCTGTGTCTTACCAGATTTACACGAGCTAAATTGTAAGATTACGACTTTATTCGTCTTCTTCGTTCATGGGCTGAAACCCCCACGTTTGCTGATGTTTTTGCACGTGTGGATTAATGTGTACGTGTATGACCGTTTGCACCCCGCCATTAGAGGCAGCATACGCCGATTTCGGGGGAAGATGTATTCTTTTATTTCGTTATCAATTATTTGACATTTCTTAACTCACTTTAACTTTCTCTAATTCCAGAAGTGGTCAGCTTGCAACTGATACGTCATCACTCCGACCATCGCGTCAGACGTGACGCAGGAGAATCGTCAATGCCTGACGTATTGGTGATGCAATTTCCTCTCGGGGGTGAAACCGTCATGCTGAGGTTGCAACGAGCAAGATTCCCGCCCATGTTCTTGGTTGGAAAAGATGGACTAAGGGAGGTTACTGGGATTGATGATGTGAGTAGCGTCCCCTTGTATCGGTGCTATTGTCGATTATTTTGACATGATTATTTCGGTGTTTTTAAGAAGTTCGGTCTCTGCTCTGTCTCATTATCTTTTCTGCTTGAATATATACACACACAGCAATGGGCTTTTGATACATCAGTTAAATCTGAAAGCTATCAAAAGCAAGGAAGCAAACAAGCAAAAAATATATGTAACGATCCAAACGTTCGCTCGAAGTATATGTATAGTAGGTTGGTAAAATATTCTGAAAGTGTCAAACCAATCCACCAAGTCATTGCTAAAGTCAGCTAAAGTGAAGCACTTTTTGACATGGTACCCCTACAAATTGACGCAAACAGTACCGTTTTTGACCGCTCTTGCGATCGACACTTGCATCAGTAGGAATATCATTGCACGCGAAATACGGAAGGCAGCTAAACAAAACATTCTGTTCAGGGTACATAATTCATTTGACTTTCTTCTCGTATGTCAAAGTTGCAAAGTCTTGCCTATTGTGACTTTTTGTTGATTTTTTTTTATGGTAGACTTTGAGACCCTTATTTGAGCGGCGGTCACGTGATCCCTGTAAAAGATATATTTAATCCAAAAGGTGATCCTGATAGTTAAGTGAACGGCTTCAACTCGCATATAAAGTGTTAATGAAATGACACGGGAATTAATGCTTTAATTTGGGTGCGAAATTTGTTGCAATAATGTTTTGGCCAAGTTTAAATAGTTCATGTTTCGTTAATCGGTCAGTCGATCTAAATGTTTTTAAATCTTGAAAATAAACTGTGTTTTTAAATCATTTTGATTATCAATTCATTCATAATTATATATTTAATTCTTGCTTAAGCCAGATATAAGATTGGTGAAGTCGGCTTCGTGAAGTTTCTAAAACTCGCTGCACAATAAGATTTTGCACGGAATGTTCGTGAAAAAGTCTCTTAGAAGTTAACTTCGTGATCAATTAAAGAAGCTATAACGCCCAATATTATTTAATTTTTTGCTTGGGCAGCCATGTTCGATTTCATTTATTTTTCGACCTTTCGTCAGAGGATTTAAAACTATCGTTCTTTCTTTCCCTTTGCAGGAGTTATCGTCAGTGTATTCTGACCGGTCCAGAGGAGCCTCCTTCATGGTCAAGAAATCTGCAGATGGACAGTTCCTCCTGGTGAGTCGATGGACACTGATTAAAAGGCACAATGCTTCTTGCGAAAACAGCTCGGCTCAAACCTAACGGTACCATACACGCACACGCACTCACGCACGCACGCACGCACACGCACACGCACACACACGCACGCACGCACGCACGCACACACACACACGCACGCACGCACGCACGCACACACACACACACACACACACAACACACACACACACACACACACACACACACACACACACACACACACACACACAGGGTGTCTTATCTGATGAACTGTAAGATAGTTGGGCTGTTTGTTTAAATTAATTGTCCATGTGGTTGGTTTAGTTTGGTTTGGTTTGGTGTTGTTATGAATGGGCGGTTGTTATGCCCCCCTCTTTCTTTCGGCTGGTAACTGGCGCCACCTCGCGGCAAGATCACATGAGAAAGGAAAACAAAACTTGACTAAATGTAAAAGCCTTGCATTGGTCCCAAAAAGCATATCGGTTTGGTAACAGTTCGTGTGCAAGTCGTGCATTTTATACAGTAAACAGACAATGGTCGGTTCTGGTGAGGTTATGCCCCTTCTTTCTTTCGGCTGGTGACTGGCGCCACCTCGCGGCAAGATCACATGAGTTGTCTCGCGTTATCACCCCAGAAGCGCTCATTGTATTGTTTGGTGTTGTTTAGTTTAGTTCATAATATGAGTTTAGTTTAGTGTCGTTTAGTGTCATTTCAATGCTTCTTATACGCCTTGGTATGGGAAGAATATTTATTGCTGTATGTCCGCTACTTTACTGATTCCATCTTTCTCTTTCTGTCGTCTCTCCTTGTTGGCTCACGTAAGTGTAGCCTATGCGATCGTAACTTTGTCTGTCTGTGCGTGCGTGCGTGCGTGCGTGCGTATGTGCGTGCGTGCGTGTGTATGTCTGTGGTATAAACTCTAACATTTGAAGACGTCACATTACATTGACGTCACATTATGACGTAAGAGGGTTAGACGTCACGCGAAGGAAGTACTGAAAGTCTCGGTCATTATTATTTTGAGCGGGCCGAGACTAGTTGGCAGTCGTGTCCCTGTAAGTAGGCTACATGCAGACAGACAGATCTAGATCTAGTGTCTCGCTTTCTTGCACAGTTTCACCTATGCTCTTTCTGTGTGTGTGTGTATGTGTGTGTGTGTGTGTGTGTGTGTGTGTGTGTGTGTGTGTGTGTGTGTGTGTGTGTGTGTGTGTGTGTGTGTGATGGAGTGATTGAGTTTGTGTTACTGTTTGTCGATTTCTTACGTGAGCCTTGAAGGCTTCGCCTCTTGTTTTAGTATTGTAATTGTAGCTGACAAAGACAAACGTCGAAATTGCAGTCTTGTGTTTTTATTGTTGATGTTTCTGATACTGGTGAGTCCATTTTCATTCTTATCTTGTTCTTATACTCCTTGATGTCAGAAGATCGGTTCCGCATATTTGCCAACTTGCAACTAGAGGAATACCCGGCTTTGCCGGGTGAATCGCGAGACAGAGTATGCAGCGTGGCGGTTCGCCGGCTTAGAGCTCGAGCACGGGTTGACAATTTTCATCCACCAGTTTGTGCCTGGGGTCCACCTGAATATGCCCACCAAATTTGATGCAGAATATTTACGATAATAATAATAATAATAATAAATGAGCATTTATATAGCGCAACATCATAGTTTACAATTATGCTCTTTGCGCTTGACACATTTAAAATTAAAACACAGTTATACAAGCATTTACATCTACATTCATAGTCAGCAACGCTTAATTAAAAGCATACACCATCAAACATACATACAAAAGATTCTTCCACTAACTAAGTAATAAAAACATGAATAAAATAGGTAGTGAAAACAAGGAAGGTGAGAGTGGTAGTTTATATTAGTGGCAATATTTTGAAGATGGGAGGGATTTTGTACACGAATTGCAATACTTAGATATACTACCTGTGCAGAAAAGCGCTGTGCAGAAAAGCGCTGCTTTTGTGTGGCGGAAGTGAAAAAAGTGAAGAAGTAGAGCCGAACAAAAAAGTGTTTATTTTCGTAATTCGTATCGCGAAACAGAGTATTTATTCACCGCGGTTCACCGCAACGCAAACACACACACACACACACACACACACACACACACACACACACACACACACACACACACACACACACACACACACACACAAACACACACACACAGAAGCCGTATATATATATATAGAGATATATAGAGATAGATGACAGTGGATTTTTCGCGTGGCTATAAATAGATTCGACCTTTGCACTTTTACAGTGAGGACAACGGGTGCAAGGAAAGCGTTCTGGACAGTGACCTTCTAAAAATAGTAACGGGAATATCTGAAGCTGCTTGTCATACCGTAGCATTCTGATCAGTCATCGCTCAACGGCTATCGCCAGTTATCTCAGAGAATGAGCCGTACTCATTTTGACCTGAGTTCAGGATGATACCGTAGCGGTGATCGGAAAATCAAACTTCAGATTTTGAAGAAGCTCTTTCTCATTCAGTATTCTTGCAAATACCGTACGGGATTGACGCCACACGAAGGAAGGGAGATATACGCGCAAAACACTGGAGAAGATAAGGAAGAGTTACTGGGAATGGATCTGAATGAATGAACAGAAAAACCAAAATCGGTTCACCGCGCCGCGCTTAGAGCACGTGTTCAAAATTTTCATCGACCAGATTGTGTCCGGGGTCTACCTGAATATGCCCACCAAATTTCAAGCAGATCCATCGAGAACTTTGGCCGTGCATCGTGAACACACAGACAGACACACACAAGCCGTATATAGATATAGATGTATCGATTGAAAAATGGACTTTCCTACTTTGAGCCATTTGAATTCAGAGTCCGACAAAAACTTATAGAGACGACAAAAGAGTGCATATTTGTGTGCGTTCGATTTAAAAATTAAATACAAAAAATTGTAACTAAAAACGCTCAATACCTTAATGTTATTTCTAAATAAATATGACATTTAACACAGATCTCGACGGTTTGTTCACCTCGACAGCTGGCGCGGTCTTGGAGAAACACTGCATGTTTTGATCCGTGTATATAGCTATTCTGATGAACACGTGGGGGAATTCGGGGGCTGTGATTGGATGGTCTCTTCCGATCATCAAAGCATAATGCTGCGGAAGTCGGCCATTTTACTCAATATCCAAAAGCATATTGTCGATAACAAAGACGCATGGTTCCGGTTTCTTCCACGTGTATAAAGTACACGCATACCTCGCCAGGTTTGTTTCTGTGACTAGTCGACAGACGATGCCATTTGCTTTGTGTGTGTTTTTGTTGTTGCTTGCTGTACATGACATACATTACGTGTAAAATCCAGTTCTTTAACAGGCAACAAACCTTGCAAATTTCCAGAAGCTGCAAAGTGCAATCTGAAGCGACCTATCTCTGATTCTAGCAGACGATCTGATCATCTCTCCAATGTTTAACACAAAATCAGCAAATTCTCCTGTCACATAGAACGTCCATTGTATAGTATAGTGCAATGTTGAAATGAAGTTACCGGTCTGAAACATTTAGTCGTTTCTTCTGAGACAATCCTTGTTCTCTTATCATCTACAGATTTACCGCAGTCTTCACCACGCGAATTCCCAACAGAAGTCAGACTTTCGAACATACAATATACGTAGGCAAGCATGATACGTCATGACGTCATATGATTCCTAGCATATTGACGTAATGCTAAACATCCGGTTACCTCGAGTTTTCTCCGTAATACATGTCCGTGGGTTTTTCAATGTTCGCTTATTTCCGTGGCTTCATGCGGAAAGTGAACCGTCGTCTGCAATCAACGACATGGGCCATTCTGGTACTTGTTGCTGACAAAAACATGATTTTAACACAGAATTTAATGTCAGAATAGCTATATAAACGCTATTGAGACAGTGACAAAAGGTCAGGTGTCATGTCTACTGTCCCGAATGACACACGATTGCTGACATTTCACCATTGCCAACAGAATAAACAAATAAGAAATAGGTAGAAATTGAATGTGAAAACTGACTTTGATTGTTGATCAGTATTTTCTATATCATTAACAAATAATCTACTTACACATAGCTGTTTGGCAAATGTATGTTGCATGGGACACACTGACACTGACATGAAAGTGGAAGTTTGTTTTCCCTCTAGAGAAACTACATATCAAGTTACACTTTTTGTGCTCTTCCATTCCAGTTGACAATCAATTGTTAACGCATGTTATTAGAGAAAAATAGAACAAAAACAGATCAGATAGAATGAAAAATGTACCAGGTGATATCATTTGGGACATACTGACATGAAAACGTCACCTTTTGTCATTGTCTCTATTGTGTTTTCATCGTAGCAATAGGGTCCGATATTTAGACTCGAACAAGTTTAATGCGACTCGTCTTCGACTCGTCGGCATTATACTTGTCTCGTCTAAATATCGGGCCCTATTACTACTCTGAAAACACAATAGCTGGTAATAATGTCGTATTTTGGTTGAAAATAAAGTATATTTCTTTTTCCTGCTCACTTTTGAGTGCTGTGTCTCTGTTTGTGTTGTTGCCTTGTCATCTTCATGTGATTTATGCGTAAGTGTGTATGAGTGTGCTTGAGTTGTTAATGCGAAAGAATGTGTATGAGTGCGCCTTGAGTCGCCTTGTGGTGAGATATGTGCGCGTTATAAATTCTCGTATTATTATTATTATTTTCTTTCTTTCAAGGATGGCAACTTTCTTCACCAACGCAGCCAGATGGAGATAAAACCAGTGGTCCGCAGAAAGCGTGCTGTTGATAACGACAACTGCCACAACGTCGTCATTGCCTTTCCTGACGCCATTGAATTCGAGTACAACTTTGAACGCTTTGATCGTAGAGGTAAGTTGTTTTTGTGTTGCTGTCCCCACACACATAGACACACACACACACACACACACGCTAGCACGCTATCACGCTAGCACACACACACACACACACACACACCCACACAAACATATATACACACACACCCACACACACATATACTCACTCACAAACACACACACACACATATTTTTATACACACACACACACACACACACACACACGCTAGCACGCATACATGCACGCACGCACACACACACACACACTCACACACACATACACATATACACACACACACGCTAGCACGCATACATGCACACACACACACACACACACACTAACACACGCTAGCACGCACGCACACACACGCACACGCACACACACACACACACACACACACTAACACACGCACACATACACACACACAGCTCTGCTCTGCTGAAGATTGTAGGAGACTGGTTCCGCAAAAATCTGACATTTTAACATTGAAAGCGCTGCCGACGATTCGTTTCTCAGCTCATTCCCCATGTAACAGCCTCAACACTCAGCTCATCCCCCATGTAACAGCCTCAACACTCAGCTCATTCCCCATGTAACAGCCTCAACACTCAGCCTCAACACTCAGCTCATTCCCCATGTAACAGCCTCAACACTCAGCCTCAACACTCAGCTCATTCCCCATGTAACAGCCTCAACACTCAGCCTCAACACTCAGCTCATTCCCCATGTAACAGCCTCAACACTCAGCTCATTCCCCATGTAACAGCCTCAACACTCAGCTCATTCCCCATGTAACAGCCTCAACACTCAGCTCATTCCCCATGTAACAGCCTCAACACTCAGCTCATTCCCCATGTAACAGCCTCAACACTCAGCTCATTCCCCATGTAACAGCCTCAACACTCAGCTCATCCCCCATGAAAGAGCCTCAACAGATTGTTGAAGGTTATTCTCCAGAGCTGTGTGCCATTTTTTGCCATGCAACGTAAGGTAGGGGTTGCGCGCGCGCGTGTGTGTGTGTGTGTGTGTGTGTGTGTGTGTGTGTGTGTGTGTGCCGTTTTGTTGTTTAATCCGAGGTGTACGTGTGTGTTTGTGTGTGTGTGTCTGTGCGTGCGCGCGTTCGATGTGTGTGCGTGTGTGCGTGAGCGTGCGTGCGTGCGTGCGTGCGTGCGTGTGTGTGTGTGTGTGTGACAGAACAAGAGGCACTTCAAGCAGAACAAGAGCTCGAGGCACATCAAGGCGGAGGATTGTTCAGAGGGAAACGACAGGCCACGCCTGCCATGCACACTGTGGAGACCGCCTTTGTTATTGACCACACCGACTATGCTGCGTGAGCTGATGTTTGTTTGTTTGTCTGTCTGTTTGTATGGGGTTTGTCTGGTTTCTGTTTACTTGCCGGTCTGTAGGTTTTTATAATTATCGTTGTCTTTCTCTGTTGGTTTGCGTGCATCTGTCCACCTGTTGGTCTATAGGTATGTGGGCTATCTTTTTTTTAAAAATTTTTACATTATTTTAGTCAAGTTTTGACTAAATGTTTTAACGTAGAGGGGGGAATCGAGACGAGGGTCGTGGTGTATGTGCGTGCGTGTGTGTGTGCGTGTGTGTGTGTGTGTGTGTGTGTGTGTGTGTGTGTGTGTGTGTGTGTGTGTGTGTGTGTGTCTGTCTGTGTGTGTGTGTAGAGCGATTCAGACTAAACTACTGGACCGATCTTTATGAAATTTGACATGAGAGTTCCTGGGTATGAAATCCCCGAACGTTTTTTTCATTTTTTTGATAAATGTCTTTGATGACGTCATATCCGGCTTTTCGTGAAAGTTGAGGCGGCACTGTCACGCCCTCATTTTTCAACCAAATTGGTTGAAATTTTGGTCAAGTAATCTTCGACGAAGCCCGGACTTCGGTATTGCATTTCAACTTGGTGGCTTAAAAATTAATTAATGACTTTGGTCATTAAAAATCTGAAAATTGTAAAAAAAAATAAAAATTTATAAAACGATCCCAATTTACGTTCATCTTATTTTCCATCATTTTCTGATTCCAAAAACATATAAATATGTTATATTTGGATTAAAAACAAGCTCTGAAAATTAAATATATAAAAATTATTATCAAAATTAAATTGACGAAATCAATTTAAAAACACTTTCATCTTATTCCTTGTCGGTTCCTGATTCCAAAAACATATAGATATGATATGTTTGGATTAAAAACACGCTCAGAAAGTTAAAACGAAGAGAGGTACAGAAAAGCGTGCTATCCTTCTTAGCGCAACTACTACCCCGCTCTTCTTGTCAATTTCACTGCCTTTGCCATGAGCGGTGGACTGACGATGCTGCGAGTATACGGTCTTGCTGAAAAATGGCATTGCGTTCAGTTTCATTCTGTGAGTTCGACAGCTACTTGACTAAATGTTGTATTTTCGCCTTACGCGACTTGTTTTTATTATGGTGAGCTTATATAGCGCGAACCACAATTAACTGTGCTCTCCGCGCTTTACATACTAATTTCTGCCGTGTGAAATGGAATTTTTTACAGACAGACAGACAAACAAACATTTTTATTTTTTATTTTTTTTACACACAATATATAACGCATTCACATCTTTCAATAAGTCCATTCATCTGTCTATTCGTTTGTTTGTTTGTTTGTTTGTCTGTCTATGCGTCTTTCTTTCATTCTCCCTCTTTTTCTTTCTCTGTCACTCTGTTTATCTCTCATTCCCTCTCTCTCTTTTTCTCTCCATCGTTATATTTCTCTCTCTTTCTTTCTCTCTCTCTCTCTTTTTACACCCCCGGTATAGGGGTGTGTATAGGTTTCGCTCGATGTGTTTGTGTGTTTGTGTTCGCATATAGATCTCAAGAATGAACGGACCGATCGTCACCAAACTTTGTGAACAGGTTCTATACATTCCTGAGACGGTCCTTACAAAAATTGGGACCAGTCAAACACACGGTTAGGGAGTTATTGGTGGATTAAGATTCTACAAGGACTTAGAGAGAAACATATTCATGGTCAAAGGGAAATAACCTTCTCAGTTGGTGGCAGTGAGAATGTGTGCAGTGAGAATGGTTATTTCCCTTTGACCAACGGGGGTGTTTTTCCTACCTCGAAGGAATTTCTTGTTCTCTCTGTCTCTCCCTCTCCCTCTCTCTCCCCCTCTCTCTCTCTCTTTTTCTCTCCCTCGTTCTATTTCTCTCTCTCTCTATTTTTCTCTCTCTCTTTTTCTCTCCCTCGTTCTATTTCTCTCTCTCTCTCTCTCTCTCTCCCTCTCTCTCGCTCTCTCTTTCTCTGTATTCTTTTCCTCCCCCTCCTCTTCTCTCCTTTCCCCACTTTCCCCACTTTCCCCACTTTTCCCACTTTTCCCCACTTTTCCCACTTTCCCCACTTTCCCCACTTTTCCCACTTTTCCAACTTTCCCCACTTTCCCCACTTTTCCCACTTTTCCCACTTTTCCCACTTTTCCCACTTTCACCACGTTTCCCCACGTTTCCCCACTTTCCCCACTTTTCCCACTTTTCCCACTTTCCCCACTTTTCCCACTTTCCCCACTTTCCCCACTTTCCGCTTACATAAATCAAAATTCAAATCACTCATACCAATACGCAATCTGCAATGATGTACTTGTTCAAATCTTTCTCCAGAATAATAATGGCATGGTACTTTAAAATCAGCACTTGACAAATAATTTTTGAACTCGCTGAAGGTGGTCATTTTAATGTTATCTGGTAAGGTGTTCCACAGTACAGTCGTTTTTGGGATAAAAGAGTTGCGGAATAATTCGGTTCTATGAGGAGGCACGTGTCTTTCTAATGGTCTTCGTCTATGATACGGATTAATATCAACTACAAGAGGGGGCAATACATTTACTAAGTACTGGGGGCATTTGTTATGTATCATCTTATGAAAGACAATTAATTTATGTCTTTTCCTTCGTTCTTCAAGGCTACATAGCCCACTTTCCTCATACAGCTTTGCATGGCTAGTGCCTTTAACTCCACCTATTATAATTCGTAGGGCTTCTAAGTGTAATTTTTCTAAAGCATCTGCCATTATCTTAGTGCAATTATCCCAAACAACATCTGCGTAGTCGAAATGGGGTAAAATAAAAGACTTATACATTATTTCCAAACTTTTTCGACTTAATCTATATTTATAAAATCGTAAACAATTAATCAGTAAATTCACTTTTTTAACTATACTTTGGATATGGGCATCCCACTTGCAGGTGCTCTGTAAAATCACCCCAAGGTGTTTGTGTTGATCTACTTTTTGTAAAAAGACATTGTTGAAAAACAAGGGTTGAGGGGGGATTAAATCACGTTGAATATTTAGCAATTCAGTCTTAGTCTCGTTAAATTTAACTTTCCATTTATTGGCCCATGCACTAATTTTGTCAAGATCTTGATTTGATATATTGGTTCGTCTGTCTACATCTTCTAATGCAAGATACATGCTTGTGTCATCAGCAAACAACTTAATTCCGGATTCAATATTCTTTACAATATCATTAATGTAAACCAAAAATAGGAGCGGGCCTAGCACGGATCCTTGTGGAACACCGGCAGGAATCTTTTTAACATTAGACTGTGTTCCCTTAATTACAACAACTTGCTTGCGGTCTGTTAAATAATCGCAAAACCATAATAATAACCGACCTCTAATGCCCACTGCTTCTAACTTGGCCAAAAGACCCTTGTGCCACACTCTATCAAACGCTTTCGACACATAAAAAATACAGCTTGGGTCATAATGCCTCTGTCATGACAGGAACAAAATTCATTGTAAATCGAAATCAATTGGAATACACATGAATCGTCTGGCAAAAAACCAGACTGCTGTGGAATGAGTATGTGATTTGCCTTTAAGAAATCAAAAACATGTACATAAACACATCTTTCTAACACCTTACCAACACAACTCAGTAATGATATAGGACGATAATTATTACACATTTCTGCTGGACTTTTTTTTATATACTGGAGTAACATGGGCAAGTTTCCACGAGGCGGGAAATTTTCCTTCAACTAAACTTCTATTAAATATTTTTAAAAGGGGTTCTGATACAACATCCACAGACGCAATTAATAATCGGTTATGTATTAAATCGGGACCTGCAGCTTTCGTCTTCTTCAAATTTATAATAACATCTTTTACTTCATTAACTGACAAGACTAAATTATTTATAGAACAATCAGAAATTTGGATTTCGGGAGGTTCATCGTCTGGATTCTCAATGGACGAATTCAGAGTAAACTGATCATTAAAAATATTAGCTTTATCGTAGTTTAAGTAATGTATTTGACCTTCTGAGTAGATTGGTGGAAGTTTCTCAGTGTTCATACCCTTCTTATTCATAAAGGATTTAACTAATTTCCACCATTGTTTAGTTCCGAATTTGGAAGGGTCTGAGATCTTTGTATCCAAATTGGAATAATACTCAATAATTCTTTCTCTTTTCTTTTGTGTCAATAAATTCCGTGTCTGTCGATACAGCAACCAATCTTCAGGTAAATCGGTTAATCTCGCTTTAGTGTGTATCTGATCGCGTGCATCAATTAAATCTAAGATGTCAGATGTTACCCACTCCTTGTCCTCCGATCGAACTGTTACGGTCTTAACCAGCATATTCTCTTTGGCAATGCTCATGAAAATCTGAGTAAAATCTTGGACATTTTCATCAAGACATTTATCAATAAAGACAGCAGACCAATCAACTTGGGAAAGTGATCCACAAAAACTTTCAATATTCCTCTTATCATAATTATAAATGGTTCTTTTAAATGAGCGATTAGGAATAACTACAGTGTTTAATACTGCATGGTACACTGTGGTCACTACACACAGGAGGAAAAATATCTACACGCTGTATCATTTGCGGGGTTTGGGTTATTATTAGATCTAGGCAGGTACTGCTTGTCTCCGTGACACGTGTTGGCAGGGTTACAAGTTGGGTAAGTTGATATAAGTTCAATATGTTCAGGAGATGCTGGGAGGGGTTACTACCAAAATCGGAGTTAAAGTCTCCAAGGACGATACATTTGACAAACTGGTTATTTACTCGACGAATGCTTTCGTCAACTAAGTCCCAATATTGAACCTTCGCATCAGGTGGTCGATAAAAAGAACCCACTAAAAGTCTATCTTTATGAAACTTAATTTCAGTCCAGACTGCTTCAAGTCCTGGCACGTGCAGGTCTGGACGTGGCTTACAAAACAAATATGTTTTAACATAAATGGCTACTCCCCCATGTGGGTCGTTTGGTCTATCTAGTCTTATTGGAGGTTGAAAATTTGGGATCAGTAGTGAGGAACTGTCGTCTGTATGGGATGACCAAGTCTCAGATATGGTTAAAACGTCATGCGTTTGGACTTCAGGATGCAATAGATTTATTTTATTTTTAATACTGCGAGCATTAATATGGACAATGGACACTTGTTGTGGGGGACCTGGTTTTTTTTCAACATCTCCAGATAAATACAGGCGCTTCTGGGAAAATAGGTCAGAGGTATATTCAAGGCATGCAGAACAAAAACAAATACATTCTTCACTGTAAAAACAGCTAACATTTTGCATCCAACGCGTCGGACTACCATCAATCTTACTCCTTGCAAATAGGAACACGAACAAGGCAAGTGTGACACGGCTCGGGCATCTTAGACACATCAAAATAAAAAAATGGTAACAGGGAAGATTCGCACAAAAACTCTAACTTAAGGCCTAGAGCTACTGCCTTCGCGTGGAAGCAACCAATTCTAGCTCTATAAAGGATTAAATTAAGTGACATTTTCCAGCAACATCAGAAACAGTGTCGTGACGAGGAGAGTGCATTGCATGTTATCAACTGTGACTCTGGCGCTTAGTCTACATGGGAGATGGAAGCAAGAAGAAGGGAAAAGTTTGCACAGGGGTTTAAAGATACGAACAGAAGAAGCTGGACAGTTTATGTACAGACAAGAGAAGACGGGGTTGTCGTGCATTTGGGCTATAGCCGATTCTACTTCTTCTTCTGCGTTCGATGTTGGTGGCCGTGCTAGATCCTCAGACCAGTGGCTGCCAGGAAGTCCGCAGTCTTGCGCAGTTCGTCGGCAGGACCCCAGAGTTTGGCTCCAACACTGGTCTCTTCTTGCCAGAACTTCTGGCGTGTTGTCTCTAGATGGGGGCAGTTCTGGAGAATGTGCTCCGGAGTTTGCTCTTCCGAGCCACATTCACAGTGTGCGTCATCCGCAAGGCCCAGTCTCTTGAGGTGTTTCTTCAGTCCACAGTGCCCTGTCCTTAGACGGAAAATGGTGGTTTGGCTTCTCCGGTCTAGTTTGTTGATGGGGTCTTCCTGTGGGTTGTAGTCTCCGTTTCTCTTTTTCCAGTTTTCTTTCTTCTTCCGTTGTAGAAGAGTCTTGGCTTCTTTGTACGAGGTGGAGTTGTGTGGTTGGGGAAGTCTCGCACCTCCTTTTGCCAGCCTGTCCGCTTCTTCATTGCCGGCAATGCCGACATGAGCCGGTATCCACTGGAGCACCACCTTGTTGTGTTGAGACAGGGTGCTGAGGCAGTTGTCGAGTTGCCTGGTGGGGAGGTCAGTGGGGCCAGACAGAAGGGACTGGAGGGCGGACAGGGAGTCAGTGAGGAGGACGATGTTTTGCCGACTGCGGTCTTCCCCTGCTGCGTGCTCTGCTGCAGTGATGAGGGCGTGGAGCTCGGCCCTGTAGTTCGAGCTCAGGTCACCAGCTGGGACGGAGAGGGAGGTGGTGGTCCCGTTTGGGCGACGGATGTAGACGCCACTGCCTCCATTCCTTACGGCGTTCTCTGAGGAGCCGTCTGTGTACACGTGAGTCCAGGTGCAATGTGGGTAGCGGTCCTGAATCATCTCCATGGCGAGGGCCTTCTGGACATGTGGTGACTGTTCGCCCTTTGCTGTCAGTCCGATGAGGCCCTCCATTTCATTAAAGAGCATGCATACAAGCAGTTCATAGACTAACAGGCAAAACATACAGTCCTTCTCAAGAGTGAACTCCAGCATATATGTGGGACTAGATTAGGGTTGGAAACACTCTTTTGGACCAAGTGATTGTTTGTTTATTTGTTGCTTAACGTCCAGCCGACTACGCAGAGCCATATCAGGACGAGGAAGGGGGGGATGAAGGGGGCCACTTGTCAAGCGATTCCTGTTTACAAATGCACTAACCCATTACTTGTGTCCCAGCAGGCTTTAGTAAAACTAAATTAATACCTACTGGAAGATTACCAGTTTCCAGTATGTTAAAATAGGCTTAACCTATCTACTGCTGGACTTACATCAGAACACTAACAGATTAAACTATACATGAATCGCGAGACAAGCGGCAAGAGAAGAGATTTTTGGAAAAAATACAGGTGAATGAGCAAGAAGGCAGAAAAAAGAAAAGAATTCATGAAGAAAAAGAGAGCATGACAGGAAAGAGGAACCAAAAATCTACCTAACAGCAAACTAGAAAGCTCCTGCGGTTCCAAAAACAGGAGGGGCCTTTAATTTCATAACCGCAGTGCCCCACTGCGGGGACCAAGTGATTAACCTTTCGATCCATGAAAACATGCACAAGACAAAAGCAAACGCAAATACATGTCACTATGCTGACAGCCACACCCACACAATCACAGCAATAGTTTGACACTGGGTATTGGAGTGCTGTCCACTTTTTTAGTTTTAAACGAACAAAATGCACGGTAGTCGAGAGGAGTTTTGCCATCGGCATTTGCCAAACAAGGAACTTAGTCGATAAATATCGACAGGGGGCCGACTAATGGTTTAAATGTGAAATGTGTGTATAATAATGGGTGTGGGTCTGAAATGAAGTTAGGTAGTAGTTAACATTTGTTTTGAATAATTATTGGTGATTTGACAATGTGGGTAGCATGGAAATGTAAGCATTTGAATGTAAGTCTTAGGTACCATTGTACCCAGGAAGAGAGACGAGAGATAGGAGTAGGTTGCAGTAGCTTTTGTGGTCTTTGAGTTTTGTTTTTGGAAAGACATTGTTAAAGAAAAAGAAGACACTTACAGTAATGCAATATTTATTGTGAAAACCAACGATTGTACAAAGAACATGTGAGGCAACATTATGTCTATGATGGTGTGAAGAAAATTAGTTATGATTTATACTATTATTATTTAGACTTGAGACTGAATAGCAAAAGGCGAAGTGTATGTTTTGTGGTGTGAATTGAAACAAAATGAAAAGTGTAAATATCTGGGAAATTGTGGTTTAAAGACTTCGTTATTTCTTGATTGTTATTTACTATTATATTGAAGTGAATAGCAAAACGCTGTATTTGAAATTAGCATGGGACTTATATAAAAACAAATTAACTCTATAAGGACGGATAACTCCTATATGTGGTTTAGGCAAATGAGGCTAATTAGTATGGAAGAAACACTCATTTTTTCCCCTTGGGGCATTCAAGGCAACAAACAACCACATACATCTGATTTATAATTTAGTGAGACATAAAAAGCTGTATGATAATTTTGTAGTGATTGAAAAAAAAAGAATACGTTTGAGATTGTTGGCAGGGGTGAGCAAAAGTGTGACCGACTCAGCGCAGACTTTTCTTTATTTGGTGTTTAACGTCGTTTTTAACCACGAAGGTTATATCGCGACGGGGACTCAGCGCAGAGATGATAGAAGAGATTGCTTCGTAGTCTATCAGTGTTGTGACGAGCGTTGCCTAATGGTAACGAGTACATATGTGTGTAGTTGTGGTGTGTGTGTGTGTTTGCGCGTTGGTTTGGATTATGGGTGTAATTTGTAAAACAGATGTGACAGTAATAATGGAGTTCACATCAGTGAGGTTAGTTTGAAATGGAACACACGCACGTTTTTGAAAAAACAATATGAAATTTTGAACCATGAGATCTTCATTAAATAATAAACTGAACATCAGCAAAACATCAAAGCAATTATTGATAAGGTTTGAAAAGCTTGACTTACTATGTTAATTAGTGGATTGAAGGCTGAAAACGCCATGTACAAATTACATTCTGAGATGGGGAGGGCGGGTGGGGGGAGTGCTGAAAGTGTGGATGAGAATTAAAAAAAATGCTGAGTGACAACAGGGAGGTTAAAGGCTGCCCTTTTCGTAGCATTCATTAATTAATTCCTATTGTTTACATGTGCCAATAATGTTATAAAACTGTACCTAAGGGGATATAATAACGATTGGCTGTAGCTTTTGAACACAGAAAAAAATTATTTCAGTATTGCAATGCAAAGTGGTTTTGATAGTGTCGAATGTAAACAGAACAATCTCAAAGTGAAAGTGGATGTTTTCCGGAAATTGCAAAGTTAACAAGAATACAGAAAAGCGCGCTTTCCTGCTTAGCACAATACGCTACCGCGCTAATATGGCGTGTCAATAATATCACTACGTTTTGGACGTGGAAGGTGAGCGATTTCCTTCACGCGGGGATTGCCGACGCTGTACTGTCTGTGTTGACGGTCTAAAAATAGCCCAACCTCTGCTTTGAGACCCATGTTCACCACCGCCCTCAGCTAATTCAAGAAATCACCCCCCTCCTGCTAGGTACACGTGCACTCAAGTTAACCTCTGCTTTGACCTGTGTGCCAAGAGTCAGATGAGAGAGAGAGAGAAAGCGAGAGCGAAAGAGAGAGAGAGAGAGAGAGAGAGAGAGAGAGAGAGAGAGAGAGAGAGAGAGAGAGAGAGAGAGACACACACACACAGACAGAGACAGACATTGAAAGACAGAAGCGGAGAGACTCAGAGGGAGACACAGAAAAGGCATACATACAGAGAGAGAGAGAAACAAAACTGTAACTGATCTCGTGAGAGCGGTTGAGGCCTTGCAAGGTTTTGACGGCAACAATAATTATTGTAGTTCTTTAAGACTTTATTTCTGTTTGATTTGTAATATGTTGGGAAGACATATTTATCAATTGATCAACAAAATAAAGCATAATACAAAACGACACAACATTGTTAAAATCATTATTGGCCAACGTTGAACGTTTACGAAGGCCTCAATCTTCCCGCGCCGTAGACCAGATTAATAGGTGCTTGATTTGGGTATTTTGATTTTACATAACATTAAACCTTTCTTGGGGTTCATGGTCATGGCAACAACCATAATAATACTATATCATGTATAATATTACATTTCAGCATATGTTCTTTCTTTCTTTCTTTATTTGGTGTTTAACGTCGTTTTCAACCACGAAGGTTATATCGCGACGAGGGAAAGGGGGGAGATGGGATAGGGGAAAGGGGGGAG
Source organism: Littorina saxatilis (assembly GCF_037325665.1). Taxonomy (NCBI): domain Eukaryota; kingdom Metazoa; phylum Mollusca; class Gastropoda; order Littorinimorpha; family Littorinidae; genus Littorina; species Littorina saxatilis. The sequence goes on from NC_090255.1 coordinate 8,425,029, forward strand.
ATGGGATAGAGCCACTTGTTAAGTGTTTCTTGTTCACAAAAGTACTAATCAAAAAATTGCTCCAGGGGCTTGCAACGTAGTACAATATATGACCTTACTGGGAGAATGCAAGTTTCCAGTACAAAGGACTAAACATTTCTTACATACTGCTTGACTAAAATCTTTACAAACATTGACTATATTCTATACAAGAACCACTCAACAATCAATCAATCAATCAATGAGGCTTATATCGCGCATATTCCGTGGGTACAGTTCTAGGCGCTCTGCAGTGATGCCGTGTGAGATGAAATTTTATACGGCCAGTAGATTGCAGCCATGTCGGCGCATATTTACCTTTCACGGCCTTATTCCAAGTCACACGGGTATGGTAGACAATTATTAACTGTGCCTAAGCAATTTTGCCAGGAAAGACCCTTTTGTCAATCGTGGGATCTTTAACGTGCACACCCAATGTAGTATACACGGGGGGTGGTTCGGACACCGAAGAGAGTCTGCACACAAAGTTGACTCTGTGAAATAAATTTCCGCCGAACCTGGGATCGAACTCGCGCTGACAGCGGCCAACTGAATACAAATCCAGCGCGCTACCAACTGAGCTATATCCCCGCCCAAGGGTTAAAGGAGAAACAGAATCCGTTAGTCGCCTCATACGACATGCGGGGTGCAGAGAAATAAGGATGTGGAAAAGAAGACTTTTGGTAAGTGAAATAAAGGTGAAGGATCCAGTCATATAGAAATAAGACAAGAAAAGAATTGGAAAACTGCAGGGAATAGTAGGGAGAGTTTTATTGGAAGGAAATATAGGTGAAAGGACTGGTAAGGCAGAAATAAGACAAAAGAAGAGAAGAAACAGAACCGTTAGTCGCCTCTTACGACATGCTGGTTAGCATCGGGTAAATTCTTTCTAGTCCCAACCAATATGGGACTCCCCCTAACCCGCGGGGGGTTTCAGCATATGTGAATTACATGTCATCATACCAAACTGTCATACATTTTTATTCACACATCATTCTGATTGATGACAACGGCCAAACCTACAATCAGTGAACACATCCAAATGCAAGCGCCTGTTCTTGACAACTTGCCACTGATCTAAAAAATATAGATCAGTGCAACTTGCTGGGTCCTTTGCCGCCACAGACACGCTCTGGCCTGTAGGTAAAAATTAATGTACAATGTATTTTCTGATTTGTGCACAAAAGCTTTTTATCTTTTTTCTTTTTTTTAACATAACAATGTTTAATGTCACTGTATGTTTGAAAGACCATGGTCACATTTGTAAAACAAATGTTAAATTAGAAAATAAATAACATTTTGGTTCATGATTTTTTCCTACACCTGTGCTGAAAATAAGAAATAAAAATGTCGGTATATAAGTCACTCAGATGCAGTGTAGAATGAATGGTTTGAGTTTGTTGCGGTTGACCCTGCACAGTTCGACCTATGATGTTTTTGTTGAACAATTTTGCCGTCACCCCTCCCATAGGGTGACGTATTTCACAACTTCCTGTGTTACACAAACTCAGTGATAACCAATTTTGCCTTCACCCGTCCCATAGGGTGACGGATTTCACAACTTTCTACTGATGAACAATGTTGCCTTCACACCTCCCATAGGGTGACGGATGTCACAACTTCCTGTGTACACAAACTGATGACGTATTTCACAACAAAATGGCGCTGCCCATATAGTCAACCTCGAAACTATCCGTATGAGTGGGGGCCTCCTGGCCCCCATAATAAGGATATCCTACTATGCTGGAATACTATAATGAATTTTCAAACGGCTAACCTGGCTTCGTCCTTCTTGATCGAAAGGGGGGTGATATTTGTATGGAATAGACTCAGCATTTTAATGGTCACATGTCTTTTTTTCTTTTTTTTTCTTTTTTTTTATTCAAATAAATAACAACAATTAACAATATCTCATACAATGAATTAAATACAACTTATCGAGTACAACAAGCTAACTTTTTTAACGTTTTGTTCTTCGAACACTCACACAAAAATGCTTCTTATCTGTAACTGCCTATTAAAAATACTTTCCAACGGTAAAATAGAATTTGTTTTTTTTATATATACTAACGCACATCTTTCCGATTAAGATAATGTGGTTCAATTTATACATAGTTGCCTTTTTCACCATTACAAAATGCATACCAAATAAAACATCACTAACTTTCAAAACAATCTTAATTTCTAAAGTACGAAAAATAAATTCTTCAATAAACTTCCAGAATTTGTATACAACCGGGCATTCAAAAAAGAAGTGTTCAATGAAATCAGTTACATCACAACAGTAATTACATTTATTAGTTTCCGTTACTTTCATTTTACACAGGAGAATGTTGGTCGGATAAATGTTGTGCATAATTTTCCAGTGTAAAACTCTTAATCTAGTCTCTTGTGTTGACTGATAGGCAACTATCCAAGATCATTCATCAATTTCTACATGAAGCTTTCTCTTCCAAAATCCTCCGGAACATGGTACATCTGTTTTCATATTAATAATCTCTTTCCTATATTCTCTGGCACTTAACACATTTTTGCCGTTAAACAGTGGTAAGGTAATACAAACATCATCAGTCATATTTACAACATTTTTCCTCATAAATAATGACACAGCAGCTTTTACAACATTATATTCAAGAATTCGGTTTGGCGAATATCCAATCAAATCACATATGTCTTGATATGATAATATGTCTCCCGAACGTACAATGTCAGTTAATACCAATACACCTCGTTGTATCCAACTTTCAAAAAATAAAACTTTGCCACTATACGTTATGCATGCATTATTCCATAATGAAGTCGGCCCGACTGTCCCACGATCGTAGTGGTTATTATCCAGCCAATATTTTAATACTGCTTTGCAAAAGTGTGACTTCACTAGGTCTAACCCTTTAAATCTTGAATGGTCACATGTCTATTTTTGTATAAAAACGTAGACAAGGACCTTTTAAGGGTTATAGCATGATTTCACTGACGCCAAAAGATGTTGTTCCCTGTGTGGTGAAATCGTAATAATTCCAAAAAAACCTTTTAAGACAAGAATTTAGAGCTGTTTCGGCACAACCGCGTTAAATGTATCATTACGTTATTAAAATGTAAAGAAAGGAATGTTATCGCTTCTCTTTTTTTTCTTTTCATTTTTTTTTAAGCGATTGCGAATCTCTCGCTGTCTCTGCGGAAAGAAAAATCGGATAGGGTAAAATATGCTTCCCGCGCGGTGTGGCATTTGGGAGAGTTTTGTGGGAGATACGTTATCCGAGGGTTCGCAAAGTGAGTAGCTTCAGCTAGGTTTCGGCGAACAGGGCTTCTGGGTGCTGGTCAGTCCATGTAGTCGTAAAGTTTCCACGTGTTTGGTCCAGGTGTATTTTAACCGGAAGTTCATTGTCCCCCAACCTTCACCTTGAGTCTGTTAAATATGCACGGTCACGGGGTCCTGCAAGTCGTGAATTGTTGTTATTCTCTGTCTTCAGTTGGCAAAGTCGCTTCCCTGACAACACTCTCAATGAAATCAGAATGTTCTACACTCAAATCGGACTGACGGTTAGTAACCCCTCATCATAACTAGTATTATTAAAGAACTTGTCGTTGTTGTTGTTTGTTGTTTGTTTTGTTTGTGTTGTTTGTTTTGTTTGTGTTGTTTGTTTTGTTTGTGTTGTTTGTTTTGTTTGTTTTGTTTGTGTTGTTTGTTTTGTTTGTGGTTGTTGTTTGTTGTTGTTGTTTGTTGTTGTTGTTTGTTGTTGTTGTTTGTTGTTGTTGTTTGTTGTTGTTGTTTGTTGTTGTTTGTTGTTGTTGTTTGTTGTTGTTGTTTGTTGTTGTTGTTTGTTGTTGTTGTTTGTTGTTTGTTGTTGTTGTTTGTTGTTGTTGTTTGTTGTTGTTGTTTGTTGTTGTTGTTTGTTGTTGTTGTTTGTTGTTGTTGTTTGTTGTTGTTGTTTGTTGTTGTTGTTTGTTGTTGTTGTTTGTTGTTGTTGTTTGTTGTTGTTTGTTGTTTGTTGTTGTTTGTTGTTGTTGTTTGTTGTTGTTGTTTGTTGTTGTTGTTTGTTGTTGTTGTTTGTTGTTGTTGTTTGTTGTTGTTGTTTGTTGTTGTTGTTTGTTGTTGTTTGTTGTTGGTTGTTGTTGGTTGTTGTTGGTTGTTGTTGGTTGTTGTTGGTTGTTGTTGGTTGTTGTTGGTTGTTGTTGGTTGTTGTTGTTTGTTGTTGTTTGTTGTTGTTTGTTTTGTTTGTTTTGTTTGTTGTTGTTGTTTGTTGTTGTTGTTTGTTGTTGTTGTTTGTTGTTTGTTGTTTGTTGTTGTTTGTTTTGTTTGTTTTGTTTGTTGTTGTTGTTTGTTGTTGTTTGTTGTTGTTGTTGTTGTTTGTTGTTGTTTGTTGTTGTTGTTTGTTGTTGTTTGTTGTTGTTTGTTTTGTTTGTTGTTGTTGTTTGTTGTTGTTGTTTGTTGTTGTTGTTTGTTGTTGTTGTTTGTTGTTGTTGTTTGTTGTTGTTTGTTTTGTTTGTTGTTTGTTGTTGTTGTTTGTTGTTGTTGTTTGTTGTTGTTTGTTGTTGTTTGTTGTTGTTTGTTGTTGTTTGTTTTGTTTGTGTTGTTTGTGTTGTTTGTGTTGTTTGTGTTGTTTGTTGTTTGTTGTTGTTGTTGTTCTTGTTCTTCTCTTCTTCTTTTTCTTCTTCTTGTTTCTGTTCTTCTACGTTCATGACTGGAACTCCCTCGTACACTCGTGTTTTTGCATGAGTAGGGTTGCATGTGAATGGCCGTTTTTACCCTGCCATTTAGGTAGCAATGCGCAAATTTCGGGGGACGCATACTTGGTATTTTCATGTTTCTATAACCCACCGAACTTTGACACGGATTACAAGATCTTTTCCGTGCGCACTTGTTCTTATGCTTGCATGCACACACGAAGGGGATAATGCACTGGCAGGTCTGCATTTAAGTTGACCTGGGAGATCTGAAAATTAAAAATCTCCACCCTTAACCCACCAGGCGCGGCCAGGATTCAAGTCAAGTCAAGTCAATATTTATTTCGACGGTCGCAGTGGCGTGGTGGTAAGACGTCGGCCTCCAAATCGGGAGGTCGTGAGTTCGAATCCCGGTCGCTGCCGCCTGGTGGGTTAAGAGTGGAGATTTTTCCGATCTCCCAGGTCACCTTATGTGCAGACCTGCTAGTGACTTAACCCCCTTCGTGTGTACACGCAAGCACAAGACCAAGTGCGCACGGAAAAGATCCTGTAATCCATGTCAGAGTTCGGTGGGTTTAAGAAACTCGAAAATACCCAGCATGCCTCCCCCGAAATCGGAGTATGCTGCCAGAATGGCGTGGTAAAAACGGTCATACACGTAAAAATACACTCGTGCTAAAAGCATGAGTGAACGTGGGAGTCTAAGCCCATGAACAAAGAAGAAGAAGAATACCATTCTTAATTTTTTTTTAAAAATACAATAAACACGACAATAAAGATGATAATGAAATAATGAGAAACAACACTTCAAAGAAACGCGACGGGACAATGATAACATGTGTATTCGATACAGTTTATTCACACTTGGACAGGCCCTTCTGCACTGATTCTCTCCCCTCCGATCATTCCAAGTCTGCAGTTTCCCAGGTGTTGGGATCGATGTTCAAGGCTTCCGGGACTGAGGTGCACGAGAAAGTGACCAACCCGGTGTGAACCAGCCGCGGTGTTGGATTGGTTGAAATTGAGATGTGCTGGGATTTCACCGAATCAGGGCCCCGCGATTTGTTCTCATCCCTTTGGGTGGTACCCACTATCGCTTCGTGCATCTCGGCCCAGGGGCTCTTTTGAAGCAGACGCAGTTGTGTGTCTGCCTGTAGGACAATGTCTTGAGATCGCCGAGAAGACAATTTGGGATAATTTTGCTTATTTTGGAGAGAAAAAAATCCGCAAGTATGTTGTCCAGCCGTGAATGTTAATGATACTAAAATCTAACTTAATCTCATTTCAACTTACAGATGAACAACATCTACGCTTCCGTGAAAAACGTGGACCCGGAACTGGATATCAAGGTCCCGATTACCGTCCTCTACGTTGTTGAGGTCAGTATCAATGAACATCTCAGTGGCAGGGGGATGGAAGCACTTGTTAATGAGTGGGAGTGTGTATGCGCGAGGTGTGCACGAGGATGTATGCACGTGAGTGATATTTGTAAATGTGTATTATTATAATATCATCTTTGTATTTATATTATTGAAATTGTTATATCTCGATGTACAGCGCTAAGAGCATAGTTAAATTTGTGAAGCGGCGCTATATAAGCTATCTTTATTATTATTATTAATGAATGAATGAATGGATGCATGGATGGATGAATGAATGAATGAATGGATGAATAAATGAATGAATGAATATCGAATGAATAAACGGATGGATGAATGAATGGATGCATGGATGAATGAATGAGTGGATGAATGGATGAATAAATGAATGAATGAATGTATAAACGGATGAATGAATGAATGAATAAATGATTGGATGAATAAATTGGTGAATGAATGAATGAATAAATGGATGAATAAATGAATGGATGAATGAATGAATGGATCAATCAATCAATCAATCCATCCATCCATTAATACATTTATTCATCCATCCATCCATCCATCCATTAATCAATCAATCAATCAATCAATCAAACCAATTTCTCTCCGATATATTCCAACGTTCTCCCTTAACCTCGTTTTTTAATGCCAAAATAAAAACAGAAGAACAAGGATTTAGGGGGGGGAGGGGGGAATTGGGGGGGTTTGGCTGGGGGTGGGAGGAGGGGCGGCATTGTCGACATCATTTTATGGAAGGATAATATGTGTTTTGTTTGTATAAATATCGATTAAACGTGTATGTTTGTTTGCTTGTGTGTTTGCTTGTTTTGTCTGACGGACGATTATCGGTGTAAACGTGCTATTGTCTGGCAGAAATCTGACATGATCACAACAGCACCAGGTTCGTTCTTAGGCCCCCCCCCCCCCAAAAAAAAAAAAGTCTGTTTACGGTAACATAGGCACAAACAAAATAGGGTCGGTAGGTCGGGAATTTTTTTTTCTTTCCCAAAAACCATAATTAAGTTATTTTGCCAAAAAACAAAGACTTTTTTTTTTTTTTCCTAAATGCCAAAAAAAAAAAGTCTAGGGTCGCGCAAAAAAATAGGGTCGGTCGCAATACCGTAAACAGACTTTTTTTGTGTGTGGCCTTATCCTTATTTCAATGCACGCTCTCTGCAGTCCGCAGCCAGTGACATCGACATAAATATATAGAAGCGAGTGGGCAACTAAAAGGCCGACATTATCTGAATACCTCTCGTGTCTTAATAGATGATTTTTCGGAGAAAAAAAACCTACGTCGGGTTTGTATGGGGTTTGGAAGAGTTATCTATTCTTGTAAAACGGCAGACAAACAATGAAGTGACCAATCACTAGCGAGGGATGTGACGGAAACACGTGGAGACACGCACGTGCTTCCGGCACACCCCTACAAAGTGATTGGTTCGTTCATTGGTCTGCTGTTTTGCAAGAGAAGAGAACTCTACCACAACCGAAACCAACCCGACGGAGTAAGTTTTCGAAATTTGTTTATTGATCACATCGAATGATAGTTTTGTTGTATACTCATAATAATGTTTTTCATTTATTTGTTTCTATTTTTTCTCTTCTTTAAATATTTTTTCTTAAATTGTGCATACTTTCTGCAGTCTGCCGCATAAGTCATCACGATAGCAGCTAGTGGGTTCCCACAGGGCCGAACCTATCTTACAAATCTAAGTGACTGGATCCCATTGGATGACGATTTTTGTGTGTATTATACGTTATTTGTATTGTTGACCAAAATATGACATTTTACACAGATCGAGACAGTCAGTGTTCCTCCCAGACCGCGCTAGCGTTCGAGGTGAACAATGACTGTTGAGATATATATATGTGTAGAATATCCTATTTTTTTCTTGATTTTCCTTTTGTTTCTTGATTATTTTTTTATATTTTTTTCTTCTGATGAATTGTGCACACTGTGTGCAGTCAAGCTCTAACGCCGTTTCGAAAGAACCAACCGCTGGTGAACCTCTAGATGGTTCAGACTACCTGGACGACTTCATTGCCTGGATCCCCACCCAGCCAGACCTTCCCAACAGCGATCATTATATGGCTTTCACTGCGTGAGTGATTACTTTTTCAAGACAAAATACTGTCTTAAAACAGACACACACATTCCCACGCACACGCCGGCAATCACCCACACACACACGCACTCACGCGCTCAAACACACCGACACATATGTCACGTCAAGGCGTGAAATGTAAGTTACCTGCGTTGTTGGCGTTAATAAAAGAAATAACCAAGCCCGTTTTGCATTCTTTCCAAGTTATTATTCTCATTTGTATTCATTCTGTTTCCAACTTCAAGCACACTTATAACACATGCACACGCACTCAACTATTAAGCGGTTAGTAAGGGTTAATGGGAATAGTTATTCAGCACCCCTGGGCTAGATCACGACAATATACAAGTATAAACTAGGCAAAGCAGACGTCCGGCTGCAGCCTTAAGCAATCGAGCACACGGGGGAAAAAAGGACCTGCGATAGATTGCGATCAATAATAATTCAAGGGTCTTCGCCACAGTAATCGTTCATGAAATTCACAAGAAACAAGCAAAATTAATTGAAGATTTAAGAGAATAAAGACTGACCCTGTACATTTAATAGGGAAGTCGCAGGAAATAAATATTCAACGAAAGTCTAGGGACTACTCCCTGATGCATATCTTGGGACTCCTCCCGAGGATCAAGAGTTATTGAGACGAGCCTGCGTTGTCTCGATATTTACAAGTTTTTCCTCTCTGTGGGGCAAACAAAAAAATGACTGACACCGTCGGGCCGGGAAACAAGAGAGGGGAAAAGATGGAAGACTTAGCTCTTTGTCGGCGAAGATAAGTGTTCCTTGTCGGTGACGTCACGTCGACGATAGACTGCCTGCAATTAAGCAGGTAAGCTGGTCCTTCCCGGAAGTGTCGACGGGGTAACTTGAAGCTCGGCTCATGCAGCGCGGCTTCCTGAAGGTGGGGAACCAGGGTCTCGGCGTCAGTTCATGCGAGAGCGTAGTTGGAGCCCCCTACGTCACCACCATCAGCGCCGGCGACAACGAGGACGGACTGACGGCGGTGGAGACGAAGCACGGTGGTGGCGAACCCACCCGGCCTCGACGGTGCACAAATCAAGCTCCGAAGGCGGGCGGACATCCCAAGCTGAGAGTGGGACACAGTAGCGCTGCAGGATACTGCCACGGTGACAACACCGGTGACAAGGTCGAGGCAACAGGTGGGATGATGAAGACAATCAGGAAGAAAAGAAGCTGCAACACATTCGATAACCACTGAGTCCCAGAGTCGGCGAAACATATCCTTTCCCCCACTGCCCCCAGCCCTAGGTGTGTACAATAATATTACCCCCAGGAAATATTGTCTTGCGAACTATCAATCACCCGGCAACAATACTTACAACAACCATAAATCTTTACAATAGCCATGAATGCTATAATCAATTTCCAAAGAACGGAAAGCAGCCCAGGCTTGGCATTCTTGATTGTAATACAAGTTAACGTCCCTTGATAAAATAACAGTCGTCAAACAAAGCAAAAGCTGGAGTTGTTTTGAACTTGGTTTAAACGTCACCTTGACCACTAATCGTTCTGTCCATTGACAACTGTCAACTAGTGTTAGTTCACACAAAATTTCACACGACAACTGAGACAACGACACCACAGTAGACGACAATAATTACAACCAATAAACAAACGAAACAAGACACATCCCAACACACAATTACCCCAGCGGCTCTTGGTAGTTGCCAACAAAACTCCAACAGCGCCACACAGTCCAGACTCTGTCCAGCTTCTCTGCCATCCAACGCGTGAACTCTCCCAGGTCTGTCGTACTCATACGCACGAGACAGAACCCAAGGCCTGCGCAAAAATGCTGCAACGCGAGGTCCGCAGCTAGCGCACGAGATACGCCATCTAAGCGTGCATAATTCGCTGACAGTGTTATAGCAACTGGCAAAGGGAAATCGCACGGAATGCACCCATCAACAAACACACAATGATACATCGCGCCGAAAATAACGCAACATTGCCACCAAGGACAACAGTCGTCAAACACTTGCCACCACTACGTGACAACATACACTCACACACACACACACACACACACACACACACACACTCACTCACACACACACACACACACACACACACTCACACACACACACACACACACACACACACACACACACTCACATACACACACACACACACACACACACACACAGTGACACACACACACATCTATATATATATACGACTAGTGTCTGTGTGTCTGTGTATCTGTCTGTGTATCTGTCTGTGCGCGATGCACGGCCAAAGTTCTCGATGGATCTGCTTCAAATTTGGTGGGCATATTCAGGTAGACCCGGGACACGACACAACCTGGTCGATATTTCAACACGTGCTCTCAGCGCGCAGCGCGGAACCGATTTTGGTTCCACCTCAGCTATTTTGGTTCCACCTCAGCTACCAGGGCCCCCATACCGACACACCAAAGCCAAAGTTCTCGGTGGATCTTTTTCAAATTTGGACACCGTATTCAGCTACACCCCGGACACAATATCATCGATGAGATATTTCAACACGTGCTCTCAGCGCGCAGCGCTGAAATGATTTTAGTTTTTGTGTTCATTTCACCATTATAAGTAACTCTTCCTTATCTTCTCATATTCTCCAAGTTTTCAGCGTTTACCTCCCTTCCTTCGTTTGGTGCACTTTTGTGTGACAAGGAGCGTCTTCGGATATTCCCGGCGTTCTGTTACTGTTACTATTTTTAGAAGGTCAACGCAGTGTCCAGAACGTAAATTGGACCCGTAAATTATCCTCACTGTCAAAGTGCAAAGGTCGAATCAATTTATAGCCACGCGAAAAATACACTGTCATCTATCTCTCTATAGATACGGCTTCTCTGTGTTTTTGTGTGTGTGTGTGTGTGTGTGTGTGTGTCTCTATGTGAGCAACACCTGTGCATTTTTCAGTTCTGTTTGTGATGTGGTCTGGCGGCTTTTGTGTAATTTTATGTACTGGCCTTCCTTTCAGAAGCTCTAACTTGCTCAGTCCTGTTTGAGTGGAGTTCGCCTCCAAAGGTGATGAACACGGTTACATTCGTCGACAAGGATGGGACTCGATATGGTCAGGAATGGCATTATGGCCACTGAATCATTTTCGTGCTGTTCCCATTCCACGAATCTGGGAGGGACCTAAGCTTGGCGAGCTTGGCGGGTCCATTGTTCGGACCCGGCGAAGCCGGCGTACGGCTCTAAGTACTTCTTCCCGGCGAAGCCGGCTACCCGGCGAAGCGGGTATTCATTCTAATATATATATATATATATACTCACGGAATAAAATAACTTAACATTGTTTAAAATTTAATATCTCAAAATCGGAAAAAGTTACAGGAGTGATTTGTGTACCAACGTAAAGCTTGTTCAATTGCTCATTATGGGCAAAAAACCGGAATAGTCTGGCTTGTTCCGTTTTTTTGCAATTTGAGCTCAAAGACGCATGGTGTCATTTTGGAGTTTACAAACTTAGCACTGTGTGTTTGACAGCGCTGTGCGTGCACTGGTTGATCGCAGCCGCAATTAAATTACACAGGAGCAGTGAAGGTTAGCCTCAATACGTTTATTAACAAAACAAATTTCATTGTGAAGTCGAAATTCGATCAACAATAACCAACAAGTGGCAAAAAAAAATCGCGACTTTTCATAAAGTGCGAAGGTTAGCCTCAATACGTTACCGTTGTTTTGCTGGTACCTTCTTCGCCACAAGGCAACTGATTGCCTGGTCACTCCGAATCTCCTAGCAACATCAGTATAAGTCATCCCTCCTCTCAACATCCCTATTGCGACGAGTCTATCGTTCACACACGTTCGTGGCATGGTGAAAGAGAAAGACAGAGTGGACAGTTTTGGGCAAAGAGAAAGAAACATTTTAGTGAGTTGTTCTCACTCACAAACAAACGGACAAACCAAAGGCAGTACTTTCATGCAATATTCGTGGATCAGCAGCAGACCTTTTGCAGGTTTCAAGTACAGGTAGACGTGCCCCGAGAGTCAAAGAGTGCAGGCCTACCTGTTTACAGCACACACAGCGTGCACTGGCTGTCGGCAGCGTCGGCAAGCTTAGGCGTCAGTCTAGTAAACTCCAAAATGACACCATGCGTCTTTGAGGACCAATTGTGAAAAAACTAAGCAACCGAGAACATTCCGCTTTTTTTCCTCTTCTCAGGAATTGATGGTTCTATGATCGTACCACCCCGCTCTCCTGCAACTTTTTCCGATTTTGAGATATTAAATTTTAAAACATGTTAAGTTATTTTATTCCATGAGTATATATACAGACACACACGCACATAAAACACACAACAACGCACGAACAAAAGGAGGCGAGAGGAAGAAAGTGAACAAGCAAAAAGACAATATTTCCTTAGACATAGTTATCACGTGACGTGGTTAGCCCCATTATAACAATAACAATAACAACACTTTATTGTCCATTAAACAATAACAATAACAACACTTAAAACATTACATAAAAATGGACAATTTTCTTCAGTACACCCAGCCTGCCTGTAAACGATTATAACAACAATTGGACAAAAGGACAACAGACATAAAACATAGGTTCACGAATGTAATAACAAGTCGCGTAAGGCGAAAATACAACATTTAGTCAAGTAGCTGTCGAACTCACAGAATGAAACTGAACGCAATGCCATTTTTCAGCAAGACCGTATAGGCTACTCGTAGCATCGTCAGTCCACCGCTCATGGCAAAGGCAGTGAAATTGACAAGAAGAGCGGGGTAGTAGTTGCGCTAAGAAGGATAGCACGCTTTTCTGTACCTCTCTTTGTTTTAACTTTCTGAGCGTGTTTTTAATCCAAACATATCAAATCTATATGTTTTTGGAATCAGGAACCGACAAGGAATAAGATGAAAGTGTTTTTAAATTGATTTCGACAATTTAATTTTGATAATAATTTTTATATATTTAATTTTCAGAGCTTGTTTTTAATCCAAATATAACATATTTATATGTTTTTGGAATCAGAAAATGATGAGAATAAGATAAACGTAAATTTGGATCGTTTTATAAATTTTTATTTTTTTTTACAATTTTCAGATTTTTAATGACCAAAGTCATTAATTAATTTTTAAGCCACCAAGCTGAAATGCAATACCGAAGTCCGGGCTTCGTCGAAGATTACTTGACCAAAATTTGAACCAATTTGGTTGAAAAATGAGGGCGTGACAGTGCCGCCTCAACTTTCACGAAAAGCCGGATATGACGTCATCAAAGACATTTATCAAAAAAATGAAAAAAACGTTCGGGGATTTCATACCCAGAAACTCTCATGTCAAATTTCATAAAGATCGGTCCAGTAGTTTAGTCTGAATCGCTCTACACACACACACACACACACACACACACACACACACACACACACACACACACACACGCACATACACCACGACCCTCGTCTCGATTCCCCCCTCTACGTTAAAACATTTAGTCAAAACTTGACTAAATGTAAAAAGCACACCCATCATACTGCCAGTAACACCAAGGCCGAACTACCGAGGGGGGGGGGGGGGGGGGGGGGGGGGGGGGGGGGGGGTATGGGGGTTGTGCAACCCCCCCCCCCTAGCCTAAACATGTACCTCACTTATTTAAAACATTTTTTATTATTGTTTATTTTATGCCGTTTCATGCAAGGAGCGACCATTTTCCTATCTCAGAATATGACCTACCCATCAGCTTCAGGGGGCGTCGCCCCCTGACCCCCACAAGGGGCTCTGCCCCTTGACTCCGCCAGGGGCAACATTCCCCTGGACCACCACTGGCAACCCCCCCCCCCCCCCCCCCCCCCCCCCCCCCCCCTCTTCTTCGCCTAGTCCGGCCCTGAACACTGACCTACTAAAGTGTTGTCCGTGTCATCTTTAAATTGAATACATTTACATATAAAATCTAAATAAGGTCACAGGTCAATTAAGACTATCACAATCAAATACAGTATTGCACTATGTAAATTTACCCTCTCATAACCATCATCATCTCTATTTAAATTTGTGCTTGATTTCAGTTACGACATTGACCTGATGGGCGGCTCTGCAGTTGGTAAGTACATGTTAAAATATGTTCTTCATTTGCATTAAAGGCCACACACACAAAATAGTCTGTTTACGGTATCCCGACCGACCCTATTTTTTCGCGCGACCCTAGACTTTTTGGGGCATTTGGAAAAAAAAAGAAAAAAAAAGTCTTTGTTTTTTGGCAAAATAACTTAAAAATACGGGTTTTTTGAGAAAAAAAAAATCCCGACCTACCGACCCTATTTTTTGGGCCTATGTTACCGTAAACAGACTATTTTTTTTTTTGGGGGGGGGGGGGGGCCTAATGGGGGCCCTGTAGCTTATTTCGTAGAGCACTGGACTTGTGATCCTAAGGTCCCAGGTTGGAGTCCGAACCGGAATGGACACGGGTCAACTTTTATGTGCAGACTCAGAGACTGTATCCATGTTCCACCCCCGTGTCACCACTGTGCCTCGTAAAAGACCTCGGTCATTCTGCAATAAGTGCAGGTGGCTGATTACACCTAAACACGCAGACACCTGGGTAGCGCGACTCTGTTGCTGCTAGCTTTCCACTGGGAGGAAGCGACCCGAATTTCCCAGCAATAGGATAATAAAGTAATGAAAATGGATTTTTGTTGTTGAAAAAGATGGATATAATTAATGATGTTTTTCTTTATAATTTAACTAACTATACTTTCAGCAACGTTTTCTTACATTTAGTCAAGTTTTGACTAAATGTTTTAACATAGAGGGGGGAATCGAGACGAGGGTCGTGGTGTATGTGTGTCTGTCTGTCTGTCTGTCTGTCTGTCTGTGCGTGGGTGTGGAGCGATTCAGACTAAACTACTGGACCGATCTTTATGAAATTTGACATGAGAGTTCCTGGGTATGATATCCTCAGATGGTTTTTTTTCATTTTTTTGATAGATGTCTTTGATGGCGTCATATCCGGCTTTTCGTGAAAGTTGAGGCGGCACTGTCACGCTCTCATTGTTCAACCAAATTGGTTGAAATTTTGGTCAAGTAATCTCCGACGAAGGCCGGACTTCGGTATTGCATTTCAGTTTGGTGGCTTAAAAATTAATTAATGACTTTGGTCATTAAAAATCTGAAAATTGTAATTAAAATTATTTTTTTATTAAACGATCCAAAAACAATTTCATCTTATTCTTCGTCATTTTCTGATTCCAAAAACATATAGATATGTTATATTTGGATTAAAAACAAGCTCTGAAAATTAAAAATAAAAAAATTATGATCAAATTTAAATTTCCGAAATCGATTCAAAAACTATTTCATCTTATTCCTTGTTGGTTCCTGATTCCAAAAACATATACAGTAGATCTGATATGTTTGGATTAAAAACACGCTCAGAAAGTTAAAACGAAGAGAGGTACAGTAAAGCGTGCTATGAAGCACAGCGCAATCGCTACCGCGCCAAACAGGCTCGTCACTTTCACTGCCTTTTGCACTAGCGGCGGACTACGTTCAGTTTCATTCTGTGAGTTCCACAGCTTGACTAAATGTAGTAATTTCGCCTTACGCGACTTGTTCAGATGTTAATAACACCAGATAAAGGAGATGGCAATTGTTATTTTTCTGTGAACATGCTCAATTAAAAAAAAACAAGTCGCGTAAGGCGAAAATACAACATTTAGTCAAGTAGCTGTCGAACTCACAGAATGAAACTGAACGCAATGCAATTTTTCAGCAAGACCGTATGTACTCGTAGCATCGTCAGTCCACCGCTCATGCTCATGGCAAAGGCAGTGAAATTGACAAGAAGAGCGGTTTAGTAGTTGCGCTGAGAAGGATAGCACGCTTTTCTGTACCTCTCTTCGTTTTAACTTTCTGAGCGTGTTTTTAATCCAAACATATCATATCTATATGTTTTTTGGAATCAGGAACCGACAAGGAATAAGATGAAAGTGTTTTTAAATTGATTTCGAAAATTTAATTTTGATAATAATTTTTATATTTTTAATTTTCAGAGCTTGTTTTTAATCCAAATATAACATATTTATATGTTTTTGGAATCAGAAAATGATGGAGAATAAGATAAACGTAAATTTGGATCGTTTTATATATATATATATATTTTTTTTTTTACAATTTTCAGATTTTTAATGACCAAAGTCATTAATTAATTTTTAAGCCACCACACTGAAATGCAATACCGAAGTCCGGGCTTCGTCGAAGACTACTTGACCAAAATTTCAACCAATTTGGTTGAAAAATGAGAGCGTGACAGTGCCGCCTCAACTTTCACGAAAAGCCGGATATGACGTCATCAAAGACATTTATCCAAAAAAAGAAAAAAACGTTCGGGGATATCAGTCCCAGGAACTCTCATGTAAAATTTCATAAATATCGGTCCAGTAGTTTGGTCTGAATCGCTCTTCACGCACGCACGCACGCACACACACACACACACACACACACACATACACCACGACCCTCGTTTCGATTCCCCCTCTATGTTAAAACATTTAGTCAAAACTTGACTAAATGTAAAAAAACACACACTTCTCTGGATGAAAGTTGCTTGTTCATCTCAGTGTTTGTTATTCTTTCAGGTGACAGGAGACAGGTTCCGAATAACTCGCACTTACTCTATTGGTATTACATATGTCGTATGCATTTACCGCGTTTACTTTCCTTTGTATCTTGGATTGCCTGGATGCGTCCAAACATTATTGCAAGGATTCGTCGAATTTGACGCATACAGATACACAACTCCCAATGTATCGATTGAACACTGGATTTCCCTTCTTTGAGGCGTGTGACGTCATAGGCCGACACAAATTCATATTTAGGCAGCCAGCCGAGAATACGAAATAGTGCATGTTTGTTTGCGTTGAATCATAAAACCAAAAAGGAATTCTAACCAGATTCCATCGATTTAATTAAAATGTCATATTTTGGTCAAAAATATAAAAAAAACGTATAGTGTACAAAACCACGGAATGATCAAGACACCTAAATATGGGCCGCGAGGCCTAGGCGATAAAGCCACAGGTCAACAACGACCACTACTAGGTGTAATGACGTATAACATTGATTTAACATATTATTTTTCTTACTATGTAGTTAGCTTTAACTTGTGTGAGTGTGTGTTTTTCTTTGGATGTTGTTGTTTGTATAATTAATGCATTATGGCATTTACACTACTGTATGAACTAGGATACTATTTATTGTAAACATGTATTGCATTGTTCAGTTTGATGTAAAGCGCGGAGAGCGTGGGTTAACCCCATGGTTCGCGCTATATAAGCTTGCCACTATTATTATTATATTATTATTATGACGTCACGTTGAATGACGTTGTGGACCTCTGACGTGTAACAGGCGTTGCCGGAATTGGACAGGTGTGCACGGCGAGAAGTACGTCAGTGGTGGAGAACGGGTTCAAGGCCATCATGGGGAACGTTGCTGCCCACGAGCTGGGACACTCGTTAGTACTACACAGCTATACTTCTCACACACACACACACACACACTACACAGCTATACTTCTCACACACACACACACACACTACACAGCTATACTTCTCACACACACACACACACACACTACACAGCTATACTTCTCACACACACACACACACACACTACACAGCTATACTTCTCACACACACACACACACACACACACTACACAGCTATACTTTACAAACACACACACACACTACACAGCTATACGTCACACACACACACACACACACACACACACACACACACACACACACACTACACAGCTATACTTCTCACACACAATACTACACAGCTATACTTCTCACACACACAATACTACACAGCTATACTTCTCACACACACACACACACACACACACACTACACAGCTATACTTCTTACACACACACACACACACACACACACACACACTACACAGCTATACTTCTCACACACACACACACACACTACACAGCTATACTTCTCACACACACACAAACACACACTACACAGCTATACTTTACACACACACACACACACTACACAGCTATACTTCACACACACACACACACTACACAGCTATACTTCTCACACACACACACACACTACACAGCTATACTTCTCACACACAATACTACACAGCTATACTTCTCACACACACAATACTACACAGCTATACTTCTCACACACACACACACACACACACACAGACACACACACACACATACAGATGCACACACACAGACACACACACACACACACACACACACATAGTGACATACAGATGCACACACACACACACACACACACACACACACATACAGATGCACACACACATACACACACATACATATATATACACATACACACACACACATACACACACACACACACACACACACACACAGAGACACACACACATACAGATGCACACACACATACACACACACATACATATATATATGTTACAGTCAAATCGGGAAATCAGGTATTTCACGAGAATGCCTGAAAGTTTAGTAGGCATTCACGGTAAATACCTGGTTTGATCAGGCAAATCCGGAAATGACTGAAATTGTTTAGGCACTATCGGTGATTGACTGAAATAGGCTGCCAGGCATTATCGGAGAATGCCTACCGCTCACAATCTGTGTTTCTGGTGAGAGTCAGAAAGCATTTCAGCACAGAAGCCTACTATAAAACTTTGAATGGCTGGGGTCGTAATTGGTTTCATGCCTCTTTTCCATCAGGAAGGTATTGCTGTCCAGCCATCAACTGCCTGTGCCGGGCCAATGCTGTCAGTGTGGAATCTATTCTGTATTCTCTCTCTCTCTCTCTCCTATCTCTTTCTCTCTCTTGATTTTAAGGCATTCAATTAAAGAACATCATGATGTTATCATTTTAATGTTTAATTCTAAAAACTAAAATGTACATTGAAACAGAACTTTCTGTCAACAGTTCATTTGTTTCCACAAGTCAAGGATTGGTGACACCGACTGTTGCACTTCAGTTTTGCTTTGAAGCATTTGCACCGATTGTTCTGGCATTTCTTTGCACCCGAACAGTTGCACTTGACGTATCCTTGTCCTCCGCTTTACGTTCTTAACACAGTTCATTTCACTCAAATACAACAGTTTTTGTGGACACAGTTCGAAATCGTTTCTGGCGTAGGCTCCTTTTAAAATCCCATTCTTGGTCACCAGTGTGTAGTTGTCATTTTCACTCCTGTCAAGAATCACCCCCAGGATATTCCGCGGGTCTCCACGGCCTCTATCCACCAGTGGAATGGGTATAGCGACGTTATCACCTCTCTGTCCATGACCGAGATCCAAGCGACTCCGCTTCACCATTCTTTCTGCTTGCTGGAGCTGACATACCCTGCTAGCTTGTCTGTGGTGCTGAATTTGTTTATATTGTCTGTCAAGCAATGCCACACTGTCATCAGTCACCAACTCCTCAATACTGAGGTTTGCATTTCCAGGGTGGATGTTGGCAGTGTTACGCTGGGGTTCAGACCTAGTCAAACAATAAGAGATTTTTTTTATTAGAGAAAGAAAAAAGACAAACAATAAAAGAATGAGAAAAAGGATCAAGAAAAGAGAAAAAGAATGGGAGGAAAAAAGCTAGTGAGAGGGATAAAAGAGAGAGAGGTCAAAAGCGTGTACAAGTGGTCACTTCAATCAATCAATCAATCAATGAGTCTTATATCGCGCATATTCCGTGGGTACAGTTCTAGGCGCTCTGCAGTGATGCCGTGTGAGATGAAATTTTATACGGCCAGTAGATTGCAGCCATTTCGGCGCATATTTACCTTTCACGGCCTATTATTCCAAGTCACACGGGTATAGGTAGACAATTATTAACTGTGCCTAAGCAATTTTGCCAGGAAAGACCCTTTTGTCAATCGTGGGATCTTTAACGTGCACACCCAATATAGTGTACACGGGGGGAGGTTCGGACACCGAAGAGAGTCTGCACACAAAGTTGACTCGGTGAAATAAATTTCCGCCGAACCTGGGATCGAACTCACGCTGACAGCGGCCAACTGAATACAAATCCAGCGCGCTACCAACTGAGCTATATCCCCGCCCTTGCGTCGCCAGCTGAGTGGACGTCAGCAGCACGGTGGACGTCAGCAACCACGACGTCTGCACGGTGGACGTCAGCAACCACGACGTCTGCACGGTGGACGTCAGCAACCACGACGTCTGCACGGTGGACGTCAGCAACCACGACGTCTGCATGGTGGACGTCAGCAACCACAGCGTCTGCATGGTGGACGTCAGCAACCACAGCGTCTGCATGGTGGACGTCAGCAACCACGACGTCTGCACGGTGGACGTCAGCAACCACGACGTCTGCATGGTGGACGTCAGCAACCACGACGTCTGCACGGTGGACGTCAGCAACCACGACGTCTGCATGGTGGACGTCAGCAACCACGACGTCTGCATGGTGGACGTCAGCAACCACGACGTCTGCACGGTGGACGTCAGCAACCACGACGTCTGCATGGTGGACGTCAGCAACCACGACGTCTGCATGGTGGACGTCAGCAACCACAGCGTCTGCACGGTGGACGTCAGCAACCACGACGTCTGCATGGTGGACGTCAGCAACCACGACGTCTGCATGGTGGACGTCAGCAACCACGACGTCTGCACGGTGGACGTCAGCAACCACAGCGTCTGCATGGTGGACGTCTGCGGCCATCTCAGCATCACTATTGCCAGAATTTCGCAACGAAAAGTCACGTAAATCATCCTCAGTGTGAAACTCGTCAATCAGTTCTTTCGGTAGAGAAGTTGAACTCAGCCCCAGTCTTGGTTGACATCCAAAGAGAGCCTGATATGGAGATCTCTTGATAGCAGCACTGTATGACCTGTTTTTTTCATGAACTGAACAAATCGGAGCCCAACTGACCAACGAGTAGTGGAGTTGTCGGCCATCCAGGCAATCAACATGTCCTTTATATCGCCATTTGCTCTCTCCACAGATCCTTGGGACTGAGGGTGTCTCGGCTTGCCATGGACAAGTTTCAGTTCAGGCCACAAGTCTCTCAGTTCTGTGATAATTGCTGCAGTGAATTCGAAACCATTGTCCGATTGTAGGATCACAGGAGCTCCAAGTAGTGCAAAGATGTCCATCAACTGAACTGCTACCTCACAAGCTCTTTTTGAGGTCAGTGGTCGCAACACAACGAACTTTGTAAGATGGTTTTGATAAACCATTATCCACTTGTACTGACCATCGCCCATCGACTGAAAGTCAATCAGGTCAACTTGACATCTGGAAGAAAAATCACTTGAAAGGATGGGTCTCACTACAACTCCTTTTGTTTTTTGTCGCTTTGTCTTTTCTTGGCACACCTTGCATAAAGACTTGACAATTTCAACGCTTTCTCTGTGCACATTTGCAAATTTCTGTTCAATTTCCTTTAGAACCCTATCCCTTCCACGGTGTCCTGTGGCAAGATGAGCTGTTCTGATCACGTCGAATGTGTCTTCAATTGTCACATAGTAGATTGGGGTTTCACAGAGAGAGAGATACATACATCGAGACAAACAGTGACAGAGAGAAGTGACAGAGAGAGACAGAGACAGACAGAAAGACAGGTTTGAGAGAGAGGGAGGAACGAGAGAGAGAGAGAGGAGTCTACTTACTTCGAAAACAGCTTGTACTGACGTGGAGTTTTCCGACTTCCGTTTTCCATCATCTCTTCAAGTATTTGAAAATATTTGGACTTTGTCATCAAGTGTTTTCCATTTTTGGCGTACTTTTGAAAGATTAACCGATTAAATCGGTCTTCTACCAATTCTGTTTCCTCCATTGCTACCCTCAATATTGAGAGCAATGTCACAATGGAACTAGCATTATACTGAAAGTGAACTCCAATCAATCCAAACTCAGCGAAAAGGGGGGAAAAAAAAGACAATGTGCTATACGAGAAACTCACAATAAATTCGTGCTCAAGGCCGGCTATGTAAAAACAAACTCCAATCACTCCGAACTTTACGAGAAAATCACAATAAATTCGTGCTCGTAGTCTTACACACGCGATAGTGTTACACTCGCGGTAGTGACCTGCACCCGTAAAAAAACAAATTGCAATCACTCCGAACTCAGTGAAATGGGGAAAACGATGAATAGACAATGTGCTAGAAGAGAAATTCATGCTCAAGGCAGGCGAGGTAAAAACAGACAAGGTCTCAGAACAACCCGTTTTGCCTAACAGTCAGGCAAAACGGGAAATTTGCACAAGTAGTTTTTAGTCATTTCTTGATAGTGCCTAAAAAAATTCAGTCATTTCCGGAATTGCCTGATCAAACCAGGTATTTACCATGAATGCCTAAACTTTCAGACATTCTCGTGAAATACCTGATTTCCTGATTTGACTGTAACATATACACATACACACACACACATACACACACACACACACACACACACACACATGTACACACAGACACACACACAGATGTACACACACACACACACACACACACACACACACACACACACACACACAAACACAGAAGTACACACAGACCCACATGGACAGTGGTGATTTAGAGAGGGGTGGGATATGGAAAGGTGTGTACGTGTGTGTGTGTGTGTGTGTGTGTGTGTGTGTGTGTGTGTGTGTGTGTGTGGGGAGGGGGGTTGAATGAAGAAATGTCATATGTAGCATGACTTCCCTTCTTTGTCTCTGTTATTCTAGTGAGAAAATATCCCGCGATATTGCTCCGTAGGCCTAAAGTTCGGCCATGACCTAGGCAAATAGCTTGCGCAGCCACAGAAACAAGAAAAAGAAATCTTTTATGAAAATGGTGACGTTTGACTGGTACCCAAGCCAATTCGACCTCTTGATTCGGACCATGAACCCGCTGTTGATAATCTGGAAGGTCGTACCAGAGATAAAGATCTATCCCTGGTCGTGCCGATTCATAGATTCAACTTACAAACTGCGACCTCGTCTGTGTTCAGATCGTCAAGCAATGCTTGGAATCTTGTATTCTAAAGCTTTATGGCTCGTTTCAACAAGCATTAAAGGGATGAAATTAACCACATACAGTTGATTTCTTCAGCAAACTGCAAACGCAGTTGGGTTGGGTGTTTTGTAGGGGAAGGGCTCCTAATATGGACCGCTTTTTGTTTCATGTTGATAACCAGCTTGTTTTCTTGCGAAGAAATTTCATTTTGTGTTTGGTAGTCCTTCTCTCTTAGGTTAACCGTCAGGCTTAATTAGAGTAAAATAGCTTTGATAGACCTTCAGCAAAAATTAAATACAGACAAAATCACAAATGGTCCATATCAGGAGCCTGGGCGCCTAATATGGACCAGTGGAGAGGCCTTCACGAATCACTGTAAAAAGCCCCGCCCCCTGTACTTCAAAATAACATGATACAACTTAGTGTGAAAGTCAGACTAATTAAAATATGCTTTAGATTTATCTGTTTTTGGTCCACGAAAAGAAGACTATTTGTTATATATTTTTGATATCTCGAGGGCTAGTTATAGGTTATTTTCAGCAAGCTTCGTGATGAATTAATGAAAATAGCCTTTAGCTTTTATTTTCTTCGATTTGTTGAAGGTGGTCCATATTAGGGGACTCACACATACTTTGAGATTTCGCTATTATTTTTTGTGTGCAGTAGAAACTCGGGGTCAACACTGCTAAAATGTAACAAATACGGTCTTAGCTGTCATATATAGCACGTTTTGTGTGATAAAAGCTTTGACTGTGGACAGAAACGAGTCCGTTTTAAGCGGCAAATTTAGAGTGAACGCTGCCAAAAGTGAAAAAAAGAGAAAAAGCCTAACGGTTTTGAGGTTTGTGTTTCTGCAACTGTTTTGACATGTGCAAATTATCCAGAGAGGGTGAATACAGCGAATGAAATGGTTTTGAGCGCTCTAGCGCCGCTAGTTTGTCAGAACTGGAGGTGGTCCATATTAAGAGCCGGTCCATATTAGGAGCCCTTCCCCTACAGACATTTCTTCCACACGATAGATTCGCTGATTTGTCTCACGAAGCCCAACACGAACACAGCGATTGCAGAAGCAAACTCTGTACCTACACGACTGAGACACAAGACTTAGGCAATAGCCACCGCCATTTGACATGTTGAGGTTGTAAGTAAACATTTTTCTCATGTTTTGTGATTGAATGGAAACCGAATCGCGAAGCGATGAGGTTTTCATTCCAATCACAAAACATGAGAAAAATGTTTACTTACAACCGAAACATGTCAAATGGCGGTGGCTATTTCCATTCTACTTTACTCACCAACAGTGGAACTCGATCTTGCTGAATGACACACTGGGAAAAACGTTCCTTTCCATAAAAATGTCATTGCTTTCGTCGACTATTTACCTCACGTACCTTTTTTCCACACTGCGCAGCTGATTCATTGACATTGAGGCTATCCTGAATATGTTACACAGCGAGAACTGACACTATTGTTAAGAATAGGAACTGAAGTATTTGTTTTTCATTTCTAAACTTTGTTGGTCATGATCACGTTCCAAAAATATTCATGTCGCCAAACGAACAGGACGTGACGTCGATTTGCCTTTTCATTCACTACAATACTCTTCCGGTCTCGGCTACAGGTATTTGTTTTGTTTCTGTTTCAGTGAAGCAAGTAAAAAAAAAAAGTGTTTGCGCATGTCTGTTTGTTTATCGAGACCATTATGACGTATCTATTTGTCGTCTGCGTCATTCTCATTCTGGTGTTCTGTCTCTGCGTGGCCCACTGGCACTTGTGCGCTGGCTCCTTTGTCAGCTTCATGGAGTGTGGCATGTTCGTTTTGTTTTCTTCCTTCTTCTGCTATAAATTGCTTGATGTCTTCATCATTCTCCCATTCTGAGTCACTCAGTGATGAGAGACTCAACTCGAAGTTGCCTTCAGATTCCATTTTGACAGTTGCTAACTCTTGTGATTATGGAGTGACGAAACCTCCTTGGGTCACCAGCATAATGAATATGATAAAGTTCGAGGGTAGACAGCCATTATTGATACCATTGTGTTCATACACGAAAATGATATTCATACACTCCACAAAACATGTGAAAATCACCATGCTTCACAAAACATGGGCAATCATCATTTTCTCATGTTTCTAAACCAATGAAATTGCCAGATTTTGATTTTTACTCATAGAGTATTGTAGAATGATTATTTCACAGCTGCAATGCCAACAGAGAACAAAGACGTTTTGGGTACTCACGCGGCCTTATCAAGTTTGACCCTCGGACAAGCCATTTTGCGACGGCCGGAGTCCACCGAACCAAAAACAAATGACGTCAAAGTCTATTTCGTTATGCGTGTCATGACATCTATTTAGGACAGTATGGGCGACAATTTTTTCGCTTCCGGTGTCATTTTAGACTGAGGAACAAGTCACTCGAAGGTAGTAGCTAAAAGCCGTGTGTTGAAACAGCTGAAACACTCTTTTGGGTTGCCGTGTCAATGTTTAACCAAACAGTGAAAAAAAGAAGCAAGGTTCAGTGCCAGTGGCGAAATGACAGCGGATTGAGCATTTATTCCGGTTGATGAAGGTAGGGGAAGGGCTTCTAATATGGACCACTTTTTGTTTTATGCTGATAACTAGCTTGTTTTCTTGCGAAGAAGTTTCATTTTGTGTTTGGTTGTCCTTCTCTCTTAGGTTAATCGTTAGGCCTAATTAGAGTGAAATAGCTTTGATAGACATTCAGCAAAAATTAAATACAGAAAAAATCACGAAACAGCAAGCCGTGTAGTATTCTGTTTATCCTACATACTGCACTTACATGTATTTTACTGAAAATGTCCTGCAGTCGAGGCAGCTAAATTGAAGACGCTTGTTTTAGAACATCAATCTCTTCAAAAGCCTCGTGCAATCTATTACGTCAAAGCAAAGAAACGTCACTCTGAAAGTGTGGCGTGACGTGTTAGTTCTAAAAATTCATCGAGGGTAATTAGCGAGCGCAATTTTTTTTTCTATAATGACGTTTGTCTCGGTGACTTTGGCATCATAAGCAGTGGAAAAACAGGTCCTTGCCAGACTTGCTTGACATGACCTCATTTACATGATATACACACGTGTGATTTGAACGATTATTATCTCACCCGTGTCTCTCTCGCGTATGTAGGATAACACCTTTTTGCATGTAGTCAATGTTTTCTGTCAGACTGGTAGTGTGTGTGTGTGTGTGTGTATGTGTGTGTGTGTGTGTGTGTGTGTGTGTGTGTGTGTGTGCGTGTACATGCGTGCGTGCGTGCGTGCGTACGTGCGTGTGTGTGTGTGTGTGTGTGTGTTTCCTGGTACACAGCTCTTGAGAATAAACCCACATACCATTGTTGATTGCAGACTGAGCGCGAGGCATGATGGCACAGTGAACGCGCTAACCTGTCCTGCCAATCTCGAGAACGTGATGTCTGCCACTCTAAACACGCCCGTCGTTGCAATGCCACGAAACATCTTTGAATTTTCCGCCTGCAGTGTGGCTGCCTTCAAAGCTTACGTGGCCAGGTGGGTACTTGGGCTGGGGAGGGTATAAGGGTTGGAAGCATCTTTGAATTCTCAGGCTAACGAATCACGTCCTTAAATAGGCACACAAACTAGGCCTGTTGGACATGAGACACCATCGTCATCACCTCGAAGTCTCTGCCTGCAGTGTAGCTGCATTCAAAGTTTACCTGGCCGGGAAGCTACTTGGGCTTGGGGAGGGTAATGTTGGAAACATCTTTGAATTCTCCGCCTAAAGTGTGGCTTCCTTCAGACCTCACGTGGTACTTGGGGTGGGGAGGGTAAGGTTGGAAACATCTGTGAATTCACCGCCTGAAGAGAAACATACTGGATCGATCGACATGAAAGTTCCCCTGGAATTTCATGGGAATGTTTTTTTTATGTTTTTTTTTATCAATGTCTTTGAAGACCTCATATCCGGCTTTTGGTGAAAGTTGAGGCGGCACTGTCACCCCCCCCCCCCCCCATTTTTGATCAAATTGACTCACTTGCTTTTTTAGTATATTTCCCCCCCCCCCCCCCTCTACCCTGAAAAAACCCACATCATGTGTATTCATATTAATGTTAGCTTTATATATACATTTATATACGGCTTGTGTCTGTCCGTCTGTCTGTCTGTGTGTCCGCGATGTACGGCCAAAGTTCTCGATGAATCTGCTTCAAATTTGGTGGGCATATTCAGGTAGACCCCGGACACAACCTGGTCGATGAGAATTTTCAACACGTGCTCTCAGCGCGCAGCGCTGAACCGATTTTGGTTTTTCTGTTCATTTCACCATTCCCAATAACTCTTCCTTATCTTCTCCAGTGTTTTGCGTTTATCTCCCTTCCTTCGTGTGGCGCGCTACGGTATGACAAGCAGCTTCAAATATTCCCGTTACTATTTTTAGAAGGTCACTGCACTGTCCAGAACGCTTTCCTTGCACCCGTAAGTTGTCTTCACTGTAAAAGTGCAAAGGTCGAATCAATTTATAGCCACGCGAAAAATACACTGTCATCTATCTCTATATATTTACATATATATATGGATCCATGACCTCCCTTCTTTGTCTCTGTTACTTCAGTATGGGTATATATGTTGTATTTTTATAGCTCAATAAATACATCATGGACTCCAAAAAATATATGATAGTGCAGATTCCGATTTGGGCAAAGAACTACTTTCCTCCCGACCTTTGACCTCGCGCCGAACAATGTGACACATTTGTATGAAGTTCCAAAATCGTATTGCACGGCTCAGAAAACCATATCAGTTGCACGCAAAAATGAATCTCAGAACTGATCTGATGTATGGGATGCAATAAACAAACGTTTCCTTCATTATGAAAGCAATGCAGATCGAAAAAAACGAACATTCAACTTAGGCTACAAGATACCCACATGCAAGCGAACCAAAACAAAAACACGAGTACCCTCCCTTGCATCGTTAGCAGACGATTTTTGAGAGTCAG
This sequence comes from Littorina saxatilis, assembly GCF_037325665.1. NCBI lineage: Eukaryota > Metazoa > Mollusca > Gastropoda > Littorinimorpha > Littorinidae > Littorina > Littorina saxatilis. Next base: position 8,453,151 of record NC_090255.1, read on the forward strand.
TAATGTGTTTGGTGTGCGTCTTCAGTTTCTCTGGCAGTGTCGGTGTGGGAACTGACAGAAGCTAGGGAGCACAGATAATAGAAGCCCTGTCACATAGACTAATCACACAATCAATATACATTTGGCTCATGTTTTAAATGACAGTTTCGAGTTTGTTAGTCAAACTCAAAGCAACAACACTGTCACTGGTGACATGCGTAGCGAGACCGAGAAGCGTCCTTACCTGGCACGGTTTGGCTTCGCTATCAAACAACCGCTGTTTCACGTGTTTTGCGAGCAAGTCTACTCTTTTGCCTGGCTCTGCAGTAAGTCCACATTGGCGATGAAGGTATCCAAGAACTTAACATGTGTGTATTTTTCCGTAATCCAGTCATATTCCTTCAAAATGCAATCAATCGGCGGTGACAGACGTGTCAGCAATTCGCGACTTCACCAAGTCGGTCCCGTTTTCCTCACACCCATACCAGTTTAGGTTCATTCATGCAAACACACTCGCAAAACAGTTTATCACGTAGATACATTTCAAATAGGGAGCAAATGGTTAAATCTAAACCTACATATTTGTTCCCTAAAATTTGCTTCTCTGTCAATAAGCCTAATTGTATAATAACACGTTCGAGAAAAACAACGTGGAATCGATTCTGAATCGAGTAAGACAAATGGGTCCCAAACCCGTTTCGCCCGTTCTGCCGACCTGAAACGCAAAACAAAAGAATTGTGCGCTTCAACTAAATTAATTTCTATACGACTTCATTACTTTCTTGCAACTTATGAACCTTTACTTAAAGCTTTTAAATGGTCTGAAAGTAGTGTTACCGCGTACTTATCGATGCACTCATTCGTTTTATTTTTTCAGCGACGGTCACTTAGTTTAAGGTTGCAAAAGGGCTAAGTCTTGCTGGCACCACTGTTTTACAGTCCACAGATCGCAACAGTGCCGCTAGTAGTCTACACTTTGTGTTTGATGGTAGAATGGGATATACAGATTACAACACTCGTGGTTTTTTATATGGCTTGTATTTCAGTCAAGACCCAGCGGGAATATCAATCGAGAGCCACTCGCCAGAGGCTCGTGTCTCCCGATGATATTCATCCGCTGGGTCTTGACTGAAATACAAGCCATATAAAAAACCACTCGTGTTGTAACCTATACATATATACGGCTTCTGTGTGTGTGTGTGTGTGTGTGTGTGTGTGTGTGTGTGTGTGTGTGTGTGTGTGTGTGTGTGTGTGTGTGTGTGTGTGTGTCGGCAACACCTGTGGATTGTACAGTTCTGGCGTCTTTGGTGTGTCTGTATGTTCTGGCCTTCCGTTGAGAAGCCATAACAGTTTTTAAAGGGCTTAGAGATAAGCTCTGAATTTCTCAATCCTGTTTGAGTGGACTTCGCCTCCAAAGGTGATTGTGGTGTTTCGGCACTCGGTTACATTTGGCGTCGTCGACAGGGATGGGACTCATGATATGTTCAGAAATGGCATTATGGCCACTGAATTATTTACGTGCTGTTCCCATTCCGCGAATCTGGGAGGGACCTAAGCTTGGCGGGTCCATGGTTCGGAACTTTGGGGACAAAGTTCAATCAAACGGGGGCGGGTGTGACAGGGAGACTACCGTCGCCCTTCACAGCAGACTCTGCAGAGTTGTTCGCCTTAGAAGTTGTGAGCTATTTATAGCTCGCAAGGCAACACCTGTGGATTGTAGAGTTCTGTTTGTGATATCTTAAATATTCTGCATCAAATTTGGTGGGCATATTCAGGTGGACCCCGGGCACAAACTGGTGGATGAAAATTTTCAACACGTGCTCTAAGCCGGCGAACCGCTACTCTGTCTCGCGATCCACCCGGCGAGGCCGGGTATTCCTCTAGTATATATCTATATATATATATACGACTTGTGTCTGTCTGTCTGTCTGTCTGTCTGTCTGCGTGTGTGTGTGTGTGTGCGCGATGCACGGCCAAAGTTCTCAATGGATCTGCTTCAAATTTGCTGGGCATATTCAGGTACACCCGGGACAGGACACAACCTGGTCGATATTTTAACACGTGCTCTCAGCGCGCAGCGCTGAACCGATTTTGGTTCCACCTCAGCTACCCGGGCCCCCATACCGACACACCAAAGCCAAAGTTCTCGGTGGATCTTTTTCAAATTTGGACACCGTATTCAGCTACACCCCGGACACAATATCATCGATGAGATATTTCAACACGTGCTCTCAGCGCGCAGCGCTGAACCGATTTCGGTTTTTCTGTTCATTTTACCATTCCCAGTAACTCTTCCTTATCTTCTCCATGTTTTCAGCGTTTACCTCCCTTCCTTCGTATGGTGCACTATAGTATGAGGGGGCATCTTCGGATATTCCCGGCGTTCTGTTACTATTTTTAGAAGGTCACCGCAGTGTCCAGAACGTAAATTGGACCCGTAAATAATCCTCACTGTAAAAGTGCAAAGGTCGAATCAATTTATAGCCACGCGAAAAATACACTGCCATCTATCTCTCTATATATACGGCTTCTCTGTGTTTGTGTGTGTGTGTGTGTGTGTGTTTGTGTGTGTATGTGTGTGTGCGTGTGTGTGTGTGTGTGTGTGTGTGTGTGTGAGTGTGTGTGTGTGTGTGTGTGCGTGTCTCTCTATGTGGGCAACACCTGTGGATTGTTCAGTTCTGTTTGTGATGTGGTCTGGCGGCTTTTGTGTATTTGTATGTACTGGCCTTCCTTTGAGAAGCCATAACAGTTCAAAAGGGCTTAGAGATAAGCTCTAAATTGCTCAATCTTGTTTGAGTGGAGTTCGCCTCCAAAGGTGATTAACACGGTTACATTCGTCGACAAGGATGGGACTCGATATGGTCAGGAATGGCATTATGGCCACTGAATCATTTTCGTGCTGTTCCCATTCCACGAATCTGGGAGGGACCTAAGCTTGACGGGTCTATTGTTCGGACCCGGCGAAGCCGGCGTACGGCTCTAAGTACTTCTTCCCGGCCAAGCCGGCTACCCGGCGAAGCGGGTATTCATCTAGTCTATATATATACAGTATGTCGTGCCTAGATCCTGAAAGTGCCTAAGTTCTTGAATTAGGTAGTTTCTTGCGAAATGCTCCAGTGTGATTATTATCTCACTTGTATCACAGTTAGTACTGTTCACAAGTAGTTAGTAGTGTTCACAAACTTGATATGTTGTCACCCGCAACGCAGTGAGAGGCGCGCACGCACGCGAATGATTTTGGATTCAAACAGACTGACTAATTTGTAAAACAGTTAGACCTTAGAATTGATTTGACAAATTAGGCAAGGATTTTGCCTATTCTGTAGACATTTTTGCCTAAATTGTACAGCAGTCGTGCCTAAATCAAAACTTTGCCTAATTTCACGACTTAGGCTGCCTAATTTACGCAATAGGCAGCCTAAATCATAAATTTTCACAAATTAGGCAAAATTCAACATTGATTTCACAGGTTAGGCACAGCCGTTGCCTATTTCACGAATTAGGCAAGACACTACCTAATTTAAGAACTTAGGCACTTTCAGGATCTAGGCACGACATATATACGGCTTGTGTCTGTCTGTCTGTGTGTCCACGATGCACGGCCAAAGTTCTCGATGGATCTGCTTCAAATTTGGTGGGCATATTCAGGTAGACCCCGGACACAACCTGGTCGATGAGAAATTACAAGACGTGCTCCCAGCGCGCAGCGCTGAACCGATTTTGGTTTTTCTGTTCATCTTCCCACATCCATTCCCAGTAACTCTTCCTTATCTTCTTCAGTGTTTTGTGTTTATCTCCCTTCCTTCGTGTGGCGTCAATCCATATTCCCGTTACTATTTTTAGAAGGTCACTGTCCACACACGCTCAATCCATGTTCCCTTTACTGTTTTTAGAAGGTCACTGTCCACAACTCTTCCTTATCTTCTCCAGTGTTTGCGTACACCCGGCAAAGACGGGTCCCAGGCGCAGCCGGGTATTCGACTCTATTTCTTACCGGCGAAGCCGGTACCCGGCGAAGCGGGTAATCATCTAGTATATCTATATATATATATACGGCTTGTGTCTGTCTGTCTGTCTGTGTGTCCGCGATGCACGGCCAAAGTTCTCGATGGATCTGCTTCAAATTTGGTGGGCATATTCAGGTAGACCCCGGACACAACCTGGTTGATGAGAATTTTCAACACGTGCTCTCAGCGCGCAGCGCTGAACCGATTTTGGTTTTGATGGTTTTTCTGTACATCCATTCCCAGTAACTCTTCCTTATCTTCTCCAGTGTTTTGCGTTTATCTCCCTTCCTTCGTGTGGCGTCAATCCAGATTCCCGTTACTATTTTTAGAAGGTCACTGTCCACAACGCTTTCATCCATATTCCCGTTACTATTTTTAGAAGGTCACTGTCCACAACTCTTCCTTATTTTCTCCAGTGTTTTGCGCGTTTATCTCCCTTCCTTCGTGCGCCGGCGAAGCCGGCGTACACCCGGCAAAGCCGGGTCTACTTCTTCCCGCCGATGCGGGTATTCATCTAGTATATATATATATAATATATACGTATAATACTGATCTCCTTAAAAAAAAAACAAGTCGCCTAAGGCGAAATTACTACATTTAGTCAAGCTGTGGAACTCACAGATTGAAAATGAACGCACTGCATTTTTTCACTATGACCGTAGTCCGCCGCTCGTGCAAAACGCAGTGAAACTGACGAGCCTGTTTTTTTTTTTTTTTTTTTTTTTTTTTTTTTTAAACCTCAGTTGCATACAGGTTTGCTACTACAATTATTTTTTGCCTCCTTCTTTTTTTTTTTCTTTTTTTTTTGGTGTATGGCTTGGAGCAAACCTTCTTCATAGGTCTTTTCTTTTCTCTGTCAAATGTGTACATTTTTAAATCAACAAACTTTATCAGTAAACTAATATGTTTAAATAAATAAATAAATAAAAATAATCGTAACATAAATTCATTTCTAATGTTCAGCTCAGTTTCCTTTTTTTTTTTTTTTTTTTTTCCTTCTCCCTTTTTCTTTTTTCTTTTTTCTTACATTTTTAAATCAACAGCTTAAAGATAGGGTTTAAAAAATAAATAAAAAAACCACACATTTAAATTTACTTCTTTTGCCCTAATCTTTTCACCTCTATCATGGACAAATACCAACAATGGACAATTTTATTAAAATATTTTACAATTACCATTATTCTCAGTCTATATGTGTCGCAAATCTAACTCTGAATTAAACATGCACACAATTTCTATTGGTTTCCCGTATTTGAATTTTCCCACACACATTTTTGCCACAATAATAAGTAAATTGATATAGTTTACTAAATTGTTTGACATACCAGGTGTTTTCATGTATCCTAACAGTGCTGTTTGAACATCAATTTTTATATTAACATTATACTGCTGAAATACCTTATTGGTTATTCTTTCCCAAATTGGATGTATAGCAGAACATTCATAAAAGAAATGTTCCACAAAATCAATCTTATCTGGACAGAATGAGCATTTGTTATTCATTCTAATTCCCATTTTACACAGCAAAATATTAGTCGGATATATGTTATGCAGTATCTTCCAGTGCAATTCTCTCAGTCTTGATTCATTCCTTACGATGAGCCAATGCCATTTAGTTATTTCTATATTAAACTTGTGCATCCAGAAATTCAGACAACAAGGGTTGTGTTCAGTTTTACTTATTAAATGTAATCTATAAGAACGTGCTGTAAATAACTCTTTATGGTCAAAAAGCAGAACATTGTTTTCATTGGATTGCATGAGCATATACGCCGGATATCTTTTCATAAACGAGGTAACAGCAGTCTTTACCTTTAATCTATTCTAGGGATAACAGCCTGTTATTAACACATATATCACCAACTAATGCGATCCCACATTTAGTCCATTTCTTAAAAAATAACACATTATTTCGATACATAATGTTTTTATTATTCCAGACTGTTACCAACAGTGGGTTCTCTATTTCTGTGTGGGTGTTATTCTCTGTCCAGACTTTTAGGGCCTCCTCCCAAAAAGGGGCCAAATTAACATGTTCTTTTTTAAATTGCTTCCATTTTACTTTGGCATGAAAACAAGTCAGGTCTCTACCCAGTTGAGAAAATTGCGCTATTGGGATGAATGACCATTTTTCCGTATCAGTAGCCGTATGCAGCTTTCTTATCCATTCCAGCAGAAACGATTGCTGCATAATTTTAATGTCGGGCATACACAACCCTCCTTTTTCAAAATCAGCTTTTAACACACATCTTTTAACTTTTTCAAATGCTTTTTTGTTGGTAGTTTTTCTTTTCCACAAAAAGTGGTACAACATTGTGGTAACTCTGTTTAACACCTTCTCTGATAAATTAATTACTCTCATTACGTAAACTAATTGTGGAACGAGAAAACTATTTAAAATACAAATTTTGCCTAAATATCCAAGATTCCTTCTATGCCACGTGTTTATGACTCGGCTCATGTTTTCAATACGGCTTTCCCAGTTTTCTGAGAGGTTTGATGCGGGTACACCATTACAGAAAAATATACCTGACGAGCCTGTTTAGCGCGGTAGTGGTTTCGCTGTGCTGCATAGCACGCTTTTCTGTACATCTCTTCGTTTTAACTTTCTGAGCGTGTTTTTAATCCAAACATATCATATCTATATGTTTTTGGAATCAGGAAACGACAAGGAATAAGATGTTTTGAAATCGATTTCGGAAATTTAATTTTAATCATAATTTTTATATTTCTAATTTTCAGAGGTTGCTTTTAAACCGAATATAACATATAAATGTTTTTGGAATCAGGAAATGATAAAAAAATAAGATGAACGGAAATTGGGATCGTTTTATATAAAAAAAAAGTTATTCACAATTTTCTGATTTTTAATGACCAAAGTCATTAATTAATTTTTAAGCCACCAAACTGAAATGCAATACCAAAGTCCGGCCTTCGTCGAAGATTGCTTTACAAAAATTTCAATCAATTTGATTGAAAAATTAGGGTGTGACAGTGCCGCCTCAACTTTTTAAAAAAAGCCGGATATGACGTCATCAAAGACATTTATCGAAAAAAATGGAAAAAAATTCCGGGGATATCATACCAAGGAACTCTCATGTAAAATTTCATAAAGATCGGTCCAGTAGTTTACTCTGAATCGCTCTACACACACACACACAGACACACAGACACACTCACACACACAGACAGACAGACAGACACACATACACCACGACCCTCGTCTCGATTCCCCCTCTATGTCAAAACTTGACTAAATGTAAAAAGAAGCGTGAGCTGCACGGCACTTCTCCCTCCCTCTCACTCCGTACAAGTCATGTATTTTTTACATTCATATTAACTTATTATCCCTGGCGGACAAAGCTCGTTAGCCTTGGCAGGCAGTCTGACTGGGCGGGGACGTAGCTCAGTTGGTAGCGCGTTGGTCGCTATCAGCGTGGGTTCGATCCCCATGTTCGGCGAGAGATTTAGTACTCTCTGTTCGAACACCCCCGTGTGCTCGCATGCGCACGAAAAAGATCCCAAGTTCACAGCGAACGTCTCAGGGCTGGGAAAACACGAAGACACGCATGCATCATCTCTCGTTTCTGATTATCATGATCGTATTTCGATACTTTGACGAGACAAACCCAATGCTGGTGGCTCGAATCAAAGTATCACACCATATCTTCAGCGTATTACCAATAACTGGCCCAATATAGACCAGTTGGTCTAAAGAGGACGTTAAACCCTAGTAGTCAGTCAGTCTGGCTAGGAGACGAGTACTCCGAAAAAGAAAGCTGCACCTGCTAAGGCCGTTCTACGCGTGGCAGCTTCTGCACCTGTGTAACTCTGAGCGTTGGTAGGCGAGAGGGTGGCGAGGCGACTGCACAACACCTCTTCACCTTAATGCCGGTGTAACACGAGAAAATTACTCCCACGAGATTTTTTACTCCGGAGTAAAAATCTCGTAAAAAAAGTTACTCCCTTTACGAAAAAAGAACTCCCCCATAACACGAGAAAATGACTCCCCACGACAGGTGAGTTCCGAGTAAACATTTCGTACAAAAATGTTACTACTCCCCAGACGAATAAATAACGAATAAATTACTCCACCCTAACACGAGCAATTTAACTGACTTCCCATGCCAGGTGTACGAAACTTTTACTCCCTTGTCCCCTGTTAGTTTTGGTGGTGGAAGGGGTGGAGGGAGGGTAGCGCGACATTCGTTCGCGCGAGATCACATATTGGCATTATCCCTTCGCCCGCATCCCATTTTCGTGTACGAGATTTTTACTGGAAGTTAAAAAAATAGGGAGTCAAAATTTCGTGGAGGGAGTCACTTTTTCGTGCCTTGGGGAGTTCTTTTCTCGTACGAAAGGTGTACTCGGAGTAAGAATTTCGTACGAAATTTTTACTCCGGAGTAAATCTTTCGTGGAGTAAAAATTTCGTGTTACACCGGAATTGGCCTCCACTCGCATTTGCGGACCCATTCCAAAAGCTGAACTGTTGGATTGAAGGGGGTAGACCTACTTAGAGTTGGGTGTATTGTTGTTTATTTTTGCTACACAGTAACATCTGAGTGGATTTTGATGGGATTTGGTGGGCATCTATGTCAGTTGGGTAGCTTTTCAGGAAAATAATTGGTTAGCTGATCGGTTTTCACATACATGAGGAATTAAACCAAAAAGATAGTAATACCATTTTGCGAACAAAAAAAGTTAGGTATCACCTTTAACACAATATTTTTCTTACACTTTTTATCCCTGAAAGCTGTACTTTTTAAAAGTGATGAAAAAACAAGTTTACCTGGAGCCTGAACTAGGGAAAAGCAGGTATGTGGCAAATGCCATGTACAAAATTTAATTCAAAAAATCAAAAAATCTCCCCTTAGTATAAAGTATGATATTTGTGATCTGTCTGTTTGATTACAGTTTATCTAGTGTAGGATCCAGCTATGGCTAAAATCTATTTCCAGTACAAATTACAAGGCTCTAGCATGAAAACTGAGAAACTGTGGTGTAAAAACACCCATGAAGAGTGGCGTTTTCGGAGAAAATCTGCATGCTAAAATTAGTTAGTTTTTGTGTGCAATGAAATAAAGAGTAAAATGGGACCGGATTTTGGGTTTTCTGGGTTGATACACACCTGCTTAGAACCCTCATATCTCCAGTTTGGATTGTAATTGATTGAAAATTCAAACTGTAAATAAAAATAGAGAGATTTAGCTTTCTAATGATGCCACACACTAGTAGGTTCTCAAAAAAAGCATTTTTTTTCCAACTCTAGGTTGGTCTCCCCCCTAAAACAAGATATTATCCCGAAAATACAGGGTGGCATGTTGACCACACAAAAAGTTAAGCATATTCTAAGCTGAACTATTATCCACTCGTCTGTCGTGCAGACGGGAAACTCCATCATCATCAACTTGTAATACTGATCTCGTTTCAGCATGACCTGTACGCTGCCTTCCGAGACGTCCGCCTCCGTGGAGTTACCCTTCACTGGTTTTAACAATGAGCTGATCACCGACCGTGACAGGCAGTGCCAGGAGGCTATCAACGACACCAGAAGCTCCCGCTGCACTGTACGTTACTTTTCTGTCTTTCCTTGGTTGATTTAGCGCAACTCTGCTTCTGGGCTCCCTTTTTTCAAACTTTCAAAAATTCGAAATGTACTGATCTTGTCTTGATGAGAAAATAATTCTTTTATGATTTAAGAATGTTTGTGTAACAAGCTGTCAATTTGTTATTTAGATTTTAAAAGTTAGGTCTAGCGCCAAAACGAGGCTTTCGATTTGTCTAATGGTAAATACGTTCTGACTGCACGAAATACATTCCTTGAAAATGTCTCACTCTCAACGGAAAGCAGCCAGGATGTTCCCGTTCGGTGAGCGTTCAAATGGAAGTATGTTTGTACTATGTGTAGAGGCTCGGGGAGCTCAGTGATCACAAACGGATGGTTTACGGGAGGCTGAGTGTGCCTTAAAGTAAAAAACCCAAACCCACTTCACGTGGGAAACAGCAAAACCAGACAGAAAGTACTTCTTTCTATGCTTTCTCCAGCTGTGCAAACTACTGATTTGTTTTCACCAGAACTGTGCAAAATACTGATTTGTTTTCACCAGAACTGTGCAAAATACTGATTTGTTTTCACCAGAACTGTGCAAAATACTGATTTGTTTTCACCAGATCTGTGCAAAATACTGATTGGTTTTCACCAGATCTGTGCAAAATACTGATTTGTTTTTACCAGATCTGTGCAAAATACTGATTTGTTTTCACCAGATTTGTGCAAAATACTGATTGGTTTTCACCAGATCTGTGCAAAATACTGATTTGTTTTCACCAGATTTGTGCAAAAAACCTAATTGACATCCACTAGTGTTGTGCAAATTATTGATTTGTTTTCACCAGATCTGTGCAAAATACTGATTTGCAGCCATTATTTGTGTGCAGAATACTGATTTGCTTTCACTAGATTTGTGCAGAAAACTGATTTGCATTCACTAGTTTTATGCAGAGTACGAATTTGTTTTGAAAGGTTTTGTGCAAAATACTAATTTACATCTACTAGTTTTGTGCAACATACTGATTTGCATCCACTAGTTTTGTGCAGAAAACTGATTTAATTTCACTAGTTTTTGTTCCAAATACCTATTTGCTTTCACTAGTTTTGTGCAGAAAACTGTTTTGCTTTCAACAGTTTTGTGCAAAATACTAATTTTCATCCACTACGTTTGTGCAAAATACTGATTTGCATCCACTACTTTTTTTGCAGAAAACTGATAAGCTTTCACAAGTTTTTGTGCCAAATACTGATTTGCTTTCCATAGTTTTGTGCCAAATACTGCTCATTTGCTTTCACCAGTTCTTGTGCAAAATACGGATTTGATTTCACCAGTTGTTGTTCCAAATACTGAATTGCTTTCACCAGTATTTGTGCAAAATACCGAATTGATTTCACCATTTTTGTGCAACATACGGATTTGTTTTCAACAGTTCCAAAACGAAGAAAACCTATGCACCGGGATGCTGTGTGACCTGCCTGATACAGATGGGGTTTGCCGATTCGTCCTTCCTTTTGAGGGCACGTCTTGTGGTGCTGGCAATGTGAGTTAAAGATATACTTTTTGTTTGCACCTCGAATGCAAGCAGACTGCTTCAAACCTTCTTGTTTGCCTCTTTTTACATTTAGTCAAGTTTTGACTAAATGTTTTAACATAGAGGGGGAATCGAGACGAGGGTCGTGGTGTATGTGTGTCTGTGTGTGTGTGTGTGTGTGTGTGTGTGTGTGTGTGTGTGTGTGTGTGTGTGTGTGTGTGTGTGTGTAGAGCGATTCAGACTAAACTACTGGACCGATCTTTATGAAATTTGACATGAGAGTTCCTGCGAATGATATCCCCGGATGCTTTTTTCATTTTTTTGATAAATGTCTTTGATGACGTCATATCCGGCTTTTTGTAAAAGTTGAGGCGGCACTGTCACACCCTCATTTTTCAATCAAATTGATTGAAATGTTGGCCAAGCAATCTTCGACGAAGGCCGGACTTCGGTATTGCATTTCAGTTTGGTGGCTTAAAAATTAATTAATGACTTTGGTCATTAAAAATCTGAAAATTGTAAAAACAAAAATTTGTTTTATAAAACGATCCCAATTTACGTTCATCTTATTTTCCATCATTTTCTGATTCCAAAAACATATAAATATGTTATATTTGGATTAAAAACAAGCTCTGAAAATTAAAAATATAAAAATTATAATTAAAATTAAATTTCCGAAATCGTTTCAAAAACTATTTCATCTTATTCCTTATTGGTTCCTGATTCCAAAAAAATATAGATATGATATGTTTGGATTAAAAACACGCTCAGAAAGTTAAAACGAAGAGAGGTACAGTAAAGCGTGCTATGAAGCACAGCGCAACCGCTACCGCGCCAAACAGGCTCGTCACTTTCACTGCCTTTTGCACTATCAATCAATCAATCAATCAATGAGGCTTATATCGCGCATATTCCGTGGGTACAGTTCTAGGCGCTCTGCAGTGATGCCGTGTGAGATGACTACGGACTACGTTCAGTTTCATTCTGTAAGTTCCACAGCTTGACTTAATGTAGTAATTTCGCCTTACGCGACTTGTTTCTTTGTTTTGGCGGGGAGCATATCCTTCTTTATTGGTATCTTTTTGGCTCACGAAGTGTAGCCTATGCGATCGTAACTTTGTCTGTCTGTGCGTTTGTTTGTGCGTGTGTATGTCTGTGGTAGAAACTTTAACATTTCGTCAATTTCACATTATGGCGTAAGAGGGTTAGACGTCACGCGAAGGAATTACTGAAAGTCTCGGTCATTGTTTTTTGAGCGGGCCGAGACTAGTTGGCAGTCGTATCGTAGATTGTTGACTCTGTCTCTGTCTCTGTCTCTGTCTCTGTCTCTCTCTTTTAACTTCAGGCCCTTCAAGCGTTATTATTCTGGTTTGTTTCGTTTTGGTTTCATTTTTCATTGCTCATTTTTCTTTTTGATTTATCTCCCTTTCCCCCTTCTTTTGCGCTTGAAGGACATCATCTTCTCTGATAAGTCGTTTTGATATTTGTATTGTTGTTTTCATTTTTTTTAACCCGTTGAAGACCATTAGGTCGAAGCGTTGTTCATTGTCATTTGTTTGTATATTTCGTTGGGAGTCCAGAATTACTCTTAGTCGTGTCCCTGTAAGTAGGCTACATGCAGACAGACAGGTCTAGATCTAGTGTCTCGCTTTCTTGCACAGTGTCATCTATGCTTACTGTGTGTGTGTGTGTGTGTGTATGTGTGACGGAGTGATTGAGTTTGTGTTACTGTTTGTCTATTTCTTACGTGAGCCTTGAAGGCTTCGCCTCTTGTTTTTCATGAAATTAAACTTTAACACCTATCATTCTAACTGTGTTAATCTCAATTCTACATCAAACATACATCACATATTCATAGGTGTACCGTAACGGTATTTGCCAATGCACAATGTAGCGACTATTATGAAAGGGAAATAATTTCACATGGTGTGAAGCCCAGCAGGGCTGTTTCTGCATTCATTACTATACGAACGTCAACTTTGTTAATAACTCTACATACAACATCTGACCAGATGTTATGTATTTTATGGCAATCAAAAAAGAAATGTTCAATATGATATATTACATTGTGACACTATGTACACAAATTATTATTAGGCCAAAAAAAAAAAATTGTCTGTTTAGGGTAACATGACCAAAAAAAGTAGGGTCGGTAGGTAGGTAGGTTTTGTTTTTTTTTTGTGTGTGTGTGTGTAAATTCACTTCTTATATTTGATGAATACATGTTTCAAAACTAACGTATAAATAAAACAGAGAGAAAGGGAGAGAAAGAAACGCCAAATGTCTCTTTTTAGCATTTTTACCTCTTTTTTTTTCTTTTTTTTTTTTGAAATCAAAAAAAAGTTTTTGGGTCGGCGCCAAATTGATAGGGTCGGTCGGGTTACCCTAAACAGACAATTTTTTTTTGTTGGCCTTAACAACAGCCATTTTAAATGATATTATCGTCACGCTCATAAGAACAATACATAACTCAGTGTTAGGCATTTCTGCAGTGAGACTACAGGGGAATCCATTGGAAGGGTACCTGTCATGTGTTCTTGAGATAGGTGTGACCACATGACGTCATTTAGGCCTAAAAAAAAAATAGGTGTGGTTACGGTAACCCGACCTACCCTAATTTTAGGGGCGAATCCTATAACTTTTTATTACATTTGTCAAAAAAAAAAAACAAAAAAAAAAAAAAAACGAGTGCAAAAAACGCAATGAAAGCGAAAGCGCCCGAGTCGCACACTTATTTCCCTGTCAAGTAGGTTTAATTTGTACACATTAGAAAAAAAAGTAAAAAAAAAAAAAAAAGTGATTGCCTACCTACCTACCCTATTTTTTTTGGCTATGTTACCGTAACCACACCTATTTTTTTTTTAGGCCTTATACTTTCGTCATCGAAGATCTTTGGTATTTCAATCAGTGTCATTTCCCAGTTCTGTGTTCTGCGGTCCTTTTGACTGACTTGACAAGTTGAGAAAACCAATGACATTTCATTTTTGCGAAGCAACTGAATGTGAAAAGAAAAGAAAGCGTGCAGAAGTATGTTTGGGTCCTGCAAGACTTTATGACCAACGATTTCTCCCTTGGAAGAAAATGAAGATGTCTGCTTTTCGTCTGGAAACCATTGCCACGGGTTACGTGAGCAAAACTGCCGTTCTCGTTTCTGAGTTGGGCACTTTTCCGTGTGGACAGATAAAGACTTGTTTGGAGAATTTTAAGGCATGCAAACCCCTTTTAGGGGTTGTTATGCAGTTGAAGTGATAGAACATGTTGCTGTCAGCTCTTTATCTTACGCGTATGCCGCTGTGAACCGCTCGAGATAGGCAATTTGAAACTTATAACTAAAATTAGATGGGCAGAGTGTTCATAAACCAAAAATGTTGTTTGCGTTTTTCTCAAAACTCTAAAAAATGACACAGGCAATTATCTTATGAGCATGACGTTATGTTGGTTAAAAGGGATATTATTGATCTGACCATGTTGGGGTTAAGGCAAATGATTTTATTCAAGAAACCCCATGTTGGTACATGAAGAAAAAATCTAAGCAAAAAGAAAAGAAAACAAGTCGCGTAAGGCGAAATTACTACATTTAGTCAAGCTGTGGAACTCACAGAATGAAACTGAACGCACTGCATTTTTTCACAATGACCGTAGTCCGCCGCTCGTGCAAAACGCAGTGAAACTGACGAGACTGTTTATCGCGGAAGTGGTTTCGCTGTGCTGCATAGCACGCTTTTCTGTACCTCTCTTCGTTTTAACTTTCTGAGCGTGTTTTTAATCCAAACATATCATATCTATATGTTTTTGGAATCAGGAACCGACAAGGAATAAGATGAAATTGTTTTTAAATCTATTTCGGAAATTTGATTTTGATCATAATTTTTATATTTTTAATTTTGAGAGCTTGTTTTTAATCCGAATATGACATATTTATATGTTTTTGGAATCAGGAAGATTAAGGTGAACGTAAATTTGGATCGTTTTATATAAAAAATATTTTTTTTTACAATTTTCAGATTTTTAATGACCAAAGTCATTAATTAATTGTTAAGCCACCAAGCTTAAATGCAATACCGAAGTCCGGCCTTCATCGAAGATTGCTTGGTCAAAATTTCAATCAATTTGATTGAAAAATGAGGGTGTGACAGTGCCGCCTCAACTTTTACAAAAAGCCGGATATGACGTCATCAAAGACATTTATCAAAACAATGAAAAAAACGTCCGGGGATATCATACCCAGGAACTCTCATGTCAAATGTCATAAAGATCAGTCCAGTAGTTTAGTCTGAATCGCTCTACACACACACACGCACACACACACAGACACACATTCACCACGACCCTCGTCTCGATTCCCCCTCGTATGTTAAAACATTTAGTCAAAACTTGACTAAATGTAAAAAGAAAGAAATGCAAACAGTTTCAAAATATACATAAAACTCATTCCGACGGAAAAAAAGGAATTTATAACACAAAAACTAGACATTCACGGGTTTTAAGTGTACGCGAGGGGACATATCATTGCGGAAACATGCCAACATATGGCTTTATTATTTGAATAAAATCAGCAGCAATTTAGAAATCTTGTAAAATCTATTTTCTTGGGAGTTTGTTGCCAATTGGATGCATCTGAAGAATGTTGGGAATCCACTGCAGCTAGACACACACGGCACGATTTGTTGAAAAACGCACAAGTATCGTGAATTAAATCAAAGTGAGAGAGTGTTTCTCTCTTCTTCTTCTTCTTTTTCGCTCATGGGCTTAGACTCCCACGTTCACTCATGTTTTTAGCACGACTGGAATTTTACGTGTATGACCGTTTTTACCCCGCCATTCAGGTAGCCATACGCCGATTTCGGAGGAGGCATGCTGGGTATTTTCGTGTTTCTATAACCCACCGAACTCCGACATGGATTACAGCATCTTTTCCGTGCGTACTTGGTCTTGTGCTTGGGTGTACACACGAAGGGGGTTAAGTCACTAGCAGGTCTGCACATAAGTTGACCTGGGAGATCGGAAAAATCTCCACTCTTAACCCACCAGGCGGCAGCGACCGGGATTCGAACTCACGATTAGGAGGCCGACGTCTTACGACCACGCCACTGCGCCCGTCTGTGTTTCTCTCTGATGTTGGACAAAAAAAGGAGACCAGAAGGGAGGGCTGATTTTTAAACTGAGGGACTCCACAGAGTCAAATTTATCAACACACGAATTTCTGTTCTTCTCGAAAATAAAAACTTAAATAGGAATCAAACGTTGCCATCAACTCCATATTCTTGTGCAAAGTATCTGTAAATTCCGTGGCTTCTGAGTTGAACTCCCACAAACTTAGGTGCTAGGCTGTTATACACACAGAAACGTTTACATTTCCAAAGTAAGAAAGATATCATAAATCCAGAGTTCGTGTGTTAATAACCAACATTGTCTTGATGACCTCGCCGGTGTAACACGAGAAAATTACTCCCACGAGAGTTTTACTCCGCAGTAAACATTTCGTACGAAAAAGTTACTCCCTTTACGAAAAAAGAACTCCCCCATTGCACGAGAAAATTACTCCCCAAGACAGGTGAGTTCCGAGTAAACATTTCGTACAAAAATGTTACTCCCCTGACGAATAAATAACGAATAAATTACTTCATCCCAACACGAGCAATTTAACCTCTCATGCCAGGTGTACGAAATTTTTACTCCCTTGTCCCCTGTTAGTCTTGGTGGTGGAAGGGGTGGAAGGAGGGTAGCGCGACATTCGTGTGCGCGAGATCACTTATTGGCATTATCCCTTCGCCCGCATCCCATTTTTGCGTACGAGATTTTTACTGGAAGTAAAAAAAATGGGGAGTAAAAATTTCGCGGAGGGAGTCATTTTTTCGTGCCTTGTGAAGTTCTTTTCTCGTACGAAAAGTGTACTCGGAGTAAGAATTTCGTACGAAATATTTACTCCGGAGTAAATTTTTCGTGGAGTAAAAATTTCGTGTTACACCGGCATCCTGCAAGCGAGTTGCAACCACGCTTCTAAGATAAGTTCATTATTTGTATCAGAAGTGTTTGTCTGTCTGTCTGTCTGTCTGTCTGTCTGTCTGTCTGTCTGTCTGTCTGTCTGTCTGTCTGAATAAAAGACCACTTGGTCGACGAACTAGTAAATGTAACGTTTTGTTTTGTCAATAATTAACGTGCCATTAACCTACATTTCTTGTTTTGTGATTCATCATTTTCTTGTCTTGAACAAAGAATTGGCACACAGAAAAAGCAATAAAACACCCCTCACTGCTGTCATTTCAGATCTGTTCTCGCGGGCTGTGTGAGGATGCTGCTACTGTCACTCAGGCTTCTGTCTCCTTTAACGGATCCACAACTGCAACTACTACCCCTGTAACGACTACTACTACGCCTGAAACGACTACTACTACACCTGAAACGACTACCACTACGCCTGAAACGACTACTACTACGCCTGAAACAACTACCACTACGCCTGAAACGGCTACTACTACCCCTGTAACGACTACTACTACGCCTGAAACCACTACTACTACCCCTGAAACAACAACTACTACGCCTGAAACGACTACTACTACGCCTGAAACGACTACTACTACGCCTGAAACAACCACTACTACGCCAGAAACCACTACTACTACCCCTGAAACAACCACTACTACGCCAGAAACCACTACTACTACCCCTGAAACAACCACTACTACGCCAGAAACCACTACTACTACCCCTGAAACAACTACTACTACGCCAGAAACCACTACTACCCCTGAAACATCTACTACTACGCCAGAAACCACTACTACTACCCCTGAAACAACCACTACTACGCCTGAAACGACCACTACTACGCCTGAAACGACTACAACTACGCCAGAAACGACTACAACTACGCCTGAAACGACTACTACTACACCAGAAACGACTACTACTACGCCTGAAACGATTACAACTATGCCTGAAACGACTACTACTACACCAGAAACGTCTACCACTACGCCAGAAACGACTACAACTACGACTGAAACGACTACTACTACGGACACCACCACCACCACCACCGCGCTGCCCAAGGACTGCACGCACTGCCAGTACCGTAAATACTTCGAGTGTTTTAGGTCCAGACGCCATCCCTCTCCCTGCTGCCAGGCCTGTCTCGATTCCAGGCGTGCTGGTTGGCGTTCTCAAGGTCGGCGTTCTCAAGGTCGGCGTTCTCAAGGTCGGCGTTCTCAAGGTCGGCGTTCGCAAGGTCGGCGTTCTCAACGTAGGCGTTATTACTACTAAGGCCAAAAAAAAAATAGGTCTGTTTACGGTAACCCGACCGACCCTAGTTTTTTCGCGCGACCCTAGACTTTTTTTTGGCATTTGGGAAAAAAAAATAAAAATCTTGTTTTTTTGGCAAAATAACATAAAAATATGGTTTTTTGGAAAAAAAAAAAAAAAAAAAAAATTTCCCGACCTACCGACCCTATTTTTTTGGCCTATGTTACCGTAAACAGACCTATTTTTTTTGGCCTAAGTAAAACATGGCCCGACCAAAGGTACACTCCCTCCCGTGCTTGCTTTAGGCTGACAAAATAAAGTTTCTTGTGTCTGCGTCCTTGGCCGACTCTATTTTTTCCCTCCGACCCTAGTTTTTTTACCCTTCAAAAAAAAAAAAAAAATTGCAGACTTTACAAGGAAAGTTACTCTTCTCCGACATCTTCGCACGATTGTCGGCCAATTAAACGCCACATACGCGAATGTTAGTGAAAAAGAATAGTTAGTTAGTTAGTTGTTGCTTTTTGGGTCCAGCGGACCATATAGGCCAAATCAGGACCCCAATGAAAAAGAAACTTAATTTTTGTTTAAGTAAAAAAAAAAAAAATGAACCAACAAACCGAACTTACATTATTGGCCTGGTCTCCGGAGACAAAGATTCTTTGTCTTGGCCTAATATTTCGCTCACAACTTTAGATCTGCACAGACATTTACATGGTATAAGACCAGTCCTCTACTTAGATAAATAGCAAACATCAACAGCCTTGGGTGTTCTTTGCGCAGAGTAAGAACAGCACACGTATAGTCATTCTGCAATTTTGAGAATCTTAAACAAATGAAACAGAGCGCTATTTAAGCGAGAGTTATACGGAACCAATCTACTGGCGCCTGGGAGAATAACAAGCATTGAAATGAACAAGCGACTTTCATCCTCAAATATCTTGACCTCTTTTTTGTTTTCTTTCAGAAAAAAACCTCTCAGATGAAATACTTGAAATTTCATCATCACGGAGGATTAAAGTCGCTTGTTCATTTCAATGCTTGTCATTCTCTCAGGTGCCAGGGGATTGGTTCCGTATAACTATCGCTAGCTCAATAACGCATATGTGACCCTCCACCACGAAATGGGTCGGATGTCACCTTGCGCTGTTCTGCGATAGGCCTAATATACGTCCCGGGGGTGTCAGGCTTATAACTCGAACATAAGCTCTTTTCTAAAACGGTTTTTACCACTGGATAGAGCATACAAAAACTCTTTAAGAAAAAATATAACAATCATGCAAAGGTGACATACGACATGTAACCCTAGAGGTTTTTTGAAATAAATATTGACTTGACTTGACTTGACTTGACTCATTCCGTGGTGGAGGGTCACATTTGATCTGCAATTGTGTTCATTAATTGCATGTGAAGCCACTGGTGTGCGCAAAGAAATTAATTCATATAATCCAAACCCTACTCAGCATAGGATGCAGTCGGGCTGTTGAGTTTTGGTTAATGTCCAAGTGGAGGGATGGTTCTTCATCGTGTAAAAGCCTGGGTAGAAAGGAGATTTGTTTTGCCAAACAAAGTTTTCAAGGAAAGGACTTGAGCATCTGGCACAACCGGAACCGGAAATCGACGCTTAGCCTTCCGGAAAAGTTATTCCCCCCCCCCCATCCACAGCTAGAGGGATACGGTGTTCAATCACTTACTGTTTGAAATATGCCACAATTGAATGCACATATGTTGTTTTGGATTAAAAAGTTCAACATTTGTTAAAAAGAAGTTTGTGGTAAAAAAACAAGAAAGTAAAAAAGAAAAAAACAACAACAACAACAAGGACACAACAACAACAAAATTACAAAAAAACGCCATCAAAACATATGCAGAAAATTCCCTTAATGAGGTCGAAAGTGGGGAAAATCGTCACAAGAAACTTGATTTTGTGTTATTATTATTATTTTTTTTTTAAAGAAAATGTACTTTTTTTTATCGGAAGTTTATTTGTCGGATGGTGCCGGATTCAGGTGTACCTTGATCTACCTGTCGGGTTGATGACCTTGTAACACACAGGAGGCGGGTTGGGGGGTCTGAATATTCTGGGTATTTTTTCTTCATGTTATTTGTCTTTTCTTTAAGGCGGTTCTTGATTGAGACCGAAGTCTACTTGGCGAAGACTCCACGAAGTCTTTTTACAGAAAACTCAGTGCTGAAGCTCCGTGCGACCAGCTTCGCGAAGTCTTTTTACAGAAAACTCAGTGCTGAAGCTCCGTGCGACCAGCTTCGCGAAGTCTTTTTACAGAAAACTCAGTGCTGAAGCTCCGTGCGACCAGCTTCGCGAAGTCTTTTTACAGAAAACTCAGTGCTGAAGCTCCGTGCGACCAGCTTCGCGAAGTCTTTTTACAGAAAACTCAGTGCTGAAGCTCCGTGCGACCAGCTTCGCGAAGTCTTTTTACAGAAAACTCAGTGCTAAAGCTCCGTGCGGCGAGCTTCGCGAAGTCTTGTTACCGAAAACTCAGTGCTGAAGCTCCGTGCGACCAGCTTCGCGAAGTCTTTTTACAGAAAACTCAGTGCTGAAGCTCCGTGCGACCAGCTTCGCGAAGTCTTTTTACAGAAAACTCAGTGCTGAAGCTCCGTGCGACCAGCTTCGCGAAGTCTTTTTACAGAAAACTCAGTGCTGAAGCTCCGTGCGACCAGCTTCGCGAAGTCTTTTTACAAAAAACTCAGTGCTGAAGCTCCGTGCGACCAGCTTCGCGAAGTCTTTTTACAGAAAACTCAGTGCTGAAGCTCCGTGCGACCAGCTTCGCGAAGTCTTTTTACAGAAAACTCAGTGCTGAAGCTCCGTGCGACCAGCTTCGCGAAGTCTTTTTACAGAAAACTCAGTGCTAAAGCTCCGTGCGGCGAGCTTCGCGAAGTCTTGTTACCGAAAACTCAGTGCTGAAGCTCCGTGCGACCAGCTTCGCGAAGTCTTTTTACAGAAAACTCAGTGCTGAAGCTCCGTGCGACCAGCTTCGCGAAGTCTTTTTACAGAAAACTCAGTGCTGAAGCTCCGTGCGACCAGCTTCGCGAAGTCTTTTTACAGAAAACTCAGTGCTGAAGCTCCGTGCGACCAGCTTCGCGAAGTCTTTTTACAGAAAACTCAGTGCTGAAGCTCCGTGCGACCAGCTTCGCGAAGCCGACTTTGCCCAGTTAAGGACAGGCTTAAATCTTTGGGAGTTTTGTTTTGTTTGGTAACAGTCTCTGTTGTTCCAAATTGCAATCTTCATTGCGTGCCATAGTGAATCTCAGGCTGCAATATTTAGTATTTTCCCCACTTCAACTGTCGTAATTTAGCACAGTTCATTGGAGTTTACGTATGAGTCTGAAGCTATCCGTTAAATAACTCGGAGTTTACCTTTAACGCAGAGTCCATGTGATCTATCAGAAGTGACGGTCCTGGTTTAGCAGGCTTTTTGATCTCATACACAATTCATATTATGATTCGTTATTATATTTTTGTGTAGTATTGATATTGTTTTGAATGGAGTTATTAAATCTTTGCTTATTTCATGAGCTAAATCTGCTCATTTACCTTAAATAATAAATGCTAAAAACAAAATGTTCTGCATGAAATCCATTCTTTGTCGGTTAAACTCTACATGTAGTTCGATTCGATTATTCATTTATTTATGATGACTTGAAACTTTAGCATCTAAATTAAAAAAAATATTCTATAAGCAATGCACAATGTATAATTATGTTGTGTTTCAGAGAGGGATATACATGTATTTGTTTTTGTTTTGTTATATCGGTGATATAACATTTGTGGGTATACTACAAATAAACTTGGTATCTGATGAAATTAAGATGTTTTGTTCATGTGTGAATGTGCATTGTTTCTTTATTTCTTTTCTCGCGAGCGAAGTCTGCGATTAATTGATACATGTTCAGAATGTGTGAACCTCACTTTCTGTCTCAGTCTCTTGATCTGACTCTGTTTTATTTCCATCTTTCTCTCTCTCTTTCTCTCTCTTCCTCTCTCTCTCTCTCTCTCTCTCTCTCTCTCTCTCTCTCTCTCTCTCTCTCTCTCTCTCTCTCTCTCTCTCTCTCTTTCTCTCTCTCTATCTCTCTTTTTTTCCTCTCGCTCTCTCTCTCTTTATTTTTCTCTCTCTTTCTCTATCTCCCCCCCTCTCTCTCTCTCTCTCTCTCTCTCTCTCTCTCTCTCTCTCTCTCTCTCTCTCTCTCTCTCTCTATATATATATATATATATATACATATATATATATATATATATATATATACAGTAGAAATCGTTTATAACGTAACCGGTTATAACGAATATTGGTCATAACGAACATTTTATTTTTTCCCTGCCAGCGCTGTTCTTAGTTATCACTAAAAACAAACTGGTTATAACGAAACCGGTTATAACGAGAAACTGCTTACAACGTCAACATTTCTTGTTCCCAGACCAGAAAAAGAACCGGTTAGAACGAAACTATGACGCAAATCCAACTTTTTCGTAACTTATGACTTATGACGTCAACTTTGGGAAGTAATTCATACAACAAGATGGCGACTAAATATTGATTATAACGAACATTTTATTTTTTCCCTGCCAGCGGTGTTCTTAGTTATCACTATAACGAAACCGGGTATAACGAATATTGGTTATAACAAACATTTTATTTTTTCCATGCCAGCGGTGTTCTTAGTTATCACTAAAAACAAACCGGTTATAACGAAAATGCAAAGCAGAAACAAAGGTATAACTTTTGCAACTTGAATTTGTTTGTTCTGTTATAGAGTCACGCTGCAGCTAATTTTCCTTATTCAAATGTATCGTTGCTGATCTGTGTTGACCATTTCATTTTGCGTTCATTTATGGGAAGATTATTATTTAACGACACTATTATTTTAATCCAACTGGATTGCTAGTGTCGCGATAGTTAAGCATTTGTAAACACTGTCAAGTTGTACAGGTTATTTTTGTGCTTCAGTTTTAGTTTGAAAAAAGAATCCATTTTTCCATAAATATGTAGTTCCAAAAGACAAGGATAATTAAATTCATTACAAATGAATTTATTTGAATTGTTTTCACCAGTTTCTATTTGTAAATTGCTTGATAGTTTAAGTAAACATCTAAGTGTTGTTTTTTTGTCTATTTTCTTTTTCGCCTGCAAAACAAAGCCATTATTTTGTACATCAATTTTTAGACACCAGGTCTTTTGTTGTTGTTTTTATTTCATTGTTACATTCTTGGGTACAAGGTTATGGCCTAATAAACAGATTTGTTGAAGAACAGAATTCGATGTGTGTGTACGTGTGTGTGTGTGTGTACGTGTGTGTGTGTGTGTGTGTGTGTGTGTGTGTGACTGTGTGTGTGTGTGTGTGTGTGAGTGTGAGTGTGTTTGAGTGTGTGTGTGTGTGTGTGTGTGTGTGTGTGTGTGTGTGTGTGTGTGTGTGTGTTTATTGTTTCAGGCAAACTGTGGTATGTTTGTTGAAAACGATCTCTCTGCTTAATTATTCATTTATTTGACCGTTGTATAGACCACATAACAGTTGATAATTCTCCACTTGAATCTCCAGCTTTCCCTAGGCCTGTTGCATGCCCCGTACCCCTCTCTCTCTCTCTCTGCCTCTCTTTCGCTATCTCTCTCTGTGTCTCTCTCTCTGTGTCTCTCTCTCTGTGTCTCTCTCACACACTCTCTCCGTGTCTCTCTCTCTCTCTCTCTCTCTCTCTCTCTCTCTCTCTCTCTCTCTCTCTCTCTCTCTCTCTCTCTCTCTCTCTCTCTCATGTACGATTATGTATGTACCTCATTGAATGTTTTAATGATATGACAAAAAGATTACTTATGCAACAGAAAACAATACTTATTAGCCAACATTTTACCATTTTTACGTTGAAAATGTGAAGAAACCGGTTATAACAATTTGTTTCCTCTTGTCTTCGTTCGGTTATAACGAAAATCGATTGTAACGAATAAAAAACGTTTTCCCCTGAGATTCGTTATAAACGGTTTCGACTGTATATATATATCTCTTGTTTCTGTATATCTGTATGTCTGACTCTCTCTCTCTCTCTCTCTCTCTCTCTCTCTGTCTCTCGCAATCTCTCTCTCGCAATCTCTCTCTCTCTTTATTTTCCTCTCTCTCTCTCTCCCTCTCTCTCTATCTCTCTCTCCCTCCCTCTCTCTCTCTCCCTCTCTCTCTCTCTCCCTCTCTCTCTCTCCCTCTCTCTCTCTCTATCCCTCGCTCTCTATCCCTCTCTCTCTCTATCCCCCTCTCTCTCTCTCTCCCTCTCTCTCTCTTTCTCTCTCTCTCGCAATCTCTCTCTCTCTCTCTCTTTTCCTCTCTCTCTCTTTATTTTCCTCTCTCTCTCTTTCTCTCTCCCTCTCTCTCGCTCTCTCTCTCTGTCTCGCTCTCTCTCTCTCGCTCTCTCTCTCTGTCTCTGTCTCTCTCTCTCTGTCTCTCTCGCTCTCACTCTCTCTCTCCCTCTCTCTCTCTCTCTCTCTCGCTCTCTCTCTCCCTCTCTCTCTCTCGCTCTCTCTCGCTCTCTCTCTCTCTCTCTGCCCCCCTCTCTCTCTCTCGCTCTCTCTCTCGCTCCCCCTCTCTCTCTCTCTCTCTTCCCCCATATTCACCCCCCCTATATTCTTTCCACCCCAATGCTCACATTTTCTGTTATCTGAATGTGTATTGATTATCATTTTAGAACGTGTACATAAGCAGTCTGCTTGTTAACGTTCTTAATATTGTTATTGTTTGTTGTTGTATCAAAGAAAATGAATAAAACACGCTTTAAACAATGCTCCCATCCCCGGTATAACAAACAACCTCACCCAAACCACCCTACCTGTTAACCCTACCCTCTTCGCCGAACCATACCCACCTGTATATATTTCAGAAACATGCGGCCACAAATTCCTTTTAACGATGCTAGATACTCCTGTTTCTGTTCCTCTCAACCGTGAATATGACGAAAGCTATACAGGGAGGGGTGACCGCAGGGGGTGACATTGACTGGACACACGGAGTCCGGCTTTTGAAATCAGATGACAAAATCTTTGTGTCTGTGACTTGCACATTGTACTCAACTTACTTGTTCAGGTGTAGGCTGTGCGTATGAGACTCAAGACTCAAGACTCAAAATGTTACTGTCCTTATAAAAACATGGAAAATTGACATGCAGTGTCAGGCGATCAAAGACATAAACAAGTCGCGTAAGGCGAAATTACTACATTTAATCAAGCTGTGGAACTCACAAAATGAAACTGAACGTAGTCCGCCGCTAGTGTAAAAGGCAGTGAAAGTGACGAGCCTGTTTGGCGCGGTAGCGGTTGCGCTGTGCTTCATAGCACGCTTTACTGTACCTCTCTTCGTTTTAACTTTCTGAGCGTGTTTTTAATCCAAACATATCATATATATATGTTTTTGTGGGACTTCTCAAAAGCTTCGGCATTTTGGAAGAAAAATGGTGTTTTTTTTATAGCCCCATGAAATGTGCGGAACGCATGCCAGGGCAAAAGGTTGTGATGCACGTGCTACAACAGGGTCCTGGCTATGAACATCGCTCACCAGCTTGTGTTTAAAGGTTGACACGCTGACACAATTATGCACAGTAGCAACATGCCCCCACGAACAAAACTGAGCGATTTGGATAGAGGAAGGGCAATAGGATGGCTACAAGACGGTGTTGCTGCCAGGCAAGTGGCCCAGAGGCTTGCAGTGGCTCCCTCTGTCAACATCAGACTAAAACAGAGATTCCACGCAACTGGAAGAGTGCAGGAGCGACAACGTTCTGGTCGGCCCAGAGTCACCACACACAGAGAGGATCGCTTCATTCAGAGGCAGGCCATGCAACAAAGAATGGCTACGGCAAACAACATTAGGCAACGCCTACAAGCTACCACCAACACTGTTGTTAGTGGTCAGATGATCCGAAACCGCTTACACAACTTTGGCTTGCGTGCAAGGCGTCCAGTCCGAGGAACAACCCTGACTGCTAATCACCGAGCAGCTCGCCGAGCCTGGTGCACTCAACATGTGAGGTGGCAACGTCAGCAGTGGGCTCAGGTGTTGTTTACAGATGAGTCCCGCTTTTGCTTGGAACCTGCTGATGGTCGCATGCGAGTGTGGAGGCATCGCGGAGAGCGCTTCGCAGGAGGCGCTGTTCTGGAACGACAGCGTTTTGGCGGAGGCTCTGTGATGGTCTGGGGAGGGATCAGCACACGTCTAAGGACACCTCTGTACCATGTAGTGGGCAACTTGACCGGTGTCCGCTACCAGAATGAGATCCTGCAACCCCTGGTCGTTCCAGCCCTCCAAGCGATCGGCCCTCGTGCGATTCTTCAGGATGACAACGCACCTCCCCATCGCTCTGCAGCTGTAAACACCTTCATCCAGCAAGCCAGGGTCAACAGGATGCTGTGGCCAGCCAACAGCCCGGACCTGAATCCCATAGAGCACATGTGGGACGAGCTTTGTCGTCGGGTACAGCAACATCACCCCCCTCCTGCCAATCTGGGTCAACTGCTGCAATGGCTCCAGCAGGAGTGGAATGGAGTTGCAAGAGCATTCATATGCAACCTGATCCACTCCATGCGCCAAAGATGTGTTGATTGCCTGGCACACAACGGAGGGCACACGCGTTATTGACACTGATTCACATTGTTGTGAATTCCATTTTCGAGGGTTGTCACGTTTGACACACTCTAGCTAAATTGTCGCTGCTGCGTTCGATCTTTGCTTTGTTTGTCATTACTCCTTGCATGGTTGTTGAATTATATAATTTTAAAAAAATGAAAGAATTCGGTCTTGTCTGTTTTGTGTGGCGTGCCTGTAAAAAAGTGATCCTTAACTTTTTTTAAGAGTGTATGTATGTATGTATGTATGTGTATGAGTTGTTCTTTGCTACTGGTCACAAGTGTGGGTCAGCTCACACGGACGCATTTTTCAATACAGTCTAGGGGAGAAACTGGTCACAAAGCACCCAGTACATGCCAGAGAGATAGGAGAATTGGCACAATCAAAGAAAATACCAAAATCATTCAATAGATATGGCATATCCATCGATATGCAGAATTGTTTCTTATCAGCAAATCCGGAATGTGTAAAGATTTTAAAATACGGGACTATGGTCTTTGTCAGGTCGATTTTGGGGGTACCCTGACTTCGGCGGCGGTCACTTCGGCGGCGGTCACGTAATACCTACAACAGAAATCTTTAATCCGCAAAGTGTGCAAGGTAGCCAAGTGAAGGGCCTTTAACGGCATATAAAGTTTGAATAAAATGACAGGTGAATGAATGTTTAGTTGAGGTACAAAAATGGGTGCAATAATTTTTTTGCTCATTTTTTTTTTTAACCTTCACAAAAAAGATGATTTGTATTATCAAGCAAGAAAAAGGGGTGTTTTATTCGTTTTGTTTAGTTTTGGGTTTGTTTGTTTTGGTGGGTATAGGGGGTGAAGGGGGGGGGGGAGAGGGGGGGAGGGGGGGGTGTTAGGGAGGGCTGATTTTTAAATTGAGGGACTCCACAGAGTCAAATTTATCTACACACGAATTTTTCTTCTTCTCGAAATTACAAAAACTTTGATAGGCAATGTTGCTATCAACTCTATATTCTTGTGCAAAGTATCTGTATATTCCGTGGCTTCTCAGTTCAATTCCCACAAATCTAGGTGCCTAGGCTGTTATACGAACACAACCTTGACATTTCGAAAGTAAGAAAGATAGAACGAATCCAGTGTTCGTGTGTTACTTAGCATCATTTTTTTGATGCCCTCGCCGGCATCTTGCAAGCGAGTTGCATCTACGGTTCTAAGATAAGTTCATTATTTGTATCATAAGTGTCTGTCTGTCTGTCTGTCTGTCTGTCTGTCTGTCTTGTCTGCCTGCCTGTCTGGCTGTCTCAGTGTCAAAATTCCTATTCTGCACAGGAAGCAGTCGGGTTGTTAAGTTTTGGTATATGTCCAAGTAGAGGGATGGTTCTTCCTCGTATAAAAGCCTGGGTAGAAAGGTGATTTGTTTTGCCGAACAGTTTTCCAGGGAAGCACCCGAGCACAACCGGTGTAACACGAGAAAATGACTCCCACGAGATTTTTACTCCGGAGTAAACATTTCGTACGAAAAAGTTACTCCCTTTACGAAAAAAGCACTCCCCCATTGCACGAGAAAATTACTCCCCAAGACAGGTGAGTTCCGAGTAAACATTTCGTACAAAAATGTTACTCCCCTGACGAATAAATAACGAATAAATTACTTCACCCCAACACGAGCAATTTAACTTCCCATGCCAGGTGTACGAAATGTTTACTCCCTTGTCCCCTGTTAGTCTTGGTGGTGGAAGGAGGGTAGCGCGACATTCGTGTGCGCGAGATTACTTATTGGCATTATCCCTTCGCCCGCATCCCATTTTTGCATACGAGATTTTTACTGGAAGTAAAAAAAAATGGGGAGTAAAAATTTCGTGGAGGGAGTAATTTTTTCGTGCCTTGGGGAGTTCTTTTCTCGTACAAAAAGTGTACTCGGAGTAAGAATTTCGTACGAAATATTTACTCCGGAGTAAATTTTTCGTGGAGTAAAAATTTCGTGTTACACCGGTACCGAAAACCGAAGCTTAGCCTTTCGGGAAAATTATGCTCTTTTTACATTTAGTCAAGTTTTGACTAAATGTTTTAACGTAGAGGGGGGAATCGAGACGAGGGTTGTGGTGTATCCCCGGACGTTTTTTTTCTAATTTTCGATAAATACCTTTGATGACGTCATATCCGGCTTTTTCTAAAAGTTGAGGCGGCACTGTCACACCCTCATTTTTCAATCAAATTGATTGAAATTTTGGCCCAGCAATCTTCGACGAAGGCCGGACTTCGGTATTGCATTTCAGCTTGGTGGCTTAAAAATTAATTAATGACTTCTCTAGTCATTAAAAATCTGAAAATTGTAAAAAAAAAAAAAAAATTTTTAAAACGATCCAAATTTACGTTTATCTTATTCTTCATCATTTTCTGATTCCAAAAACATATAAATATGTTATATTCGGATTAAAAACAAGCTCTGAAAATTAAAAATATAAAAATTATAATTAAAATAAAATTTTTGAAATCGATTTAAAAACAATTTCATCTTATTCCTTGTGGGTTCCTGATTCCAAAAACATATAGATGTGATATGTTTGGATTAAAAACACGCTTAGAAAGTTAAAAAGAATAGAGATAAAGAAAAGCGTGCTATCCTTCTCAGCGCAACTACTATCCCGCTCTTCTTGTCAATTTCACGGCCTGTGCATCGAGCGGTGGACTGACGATGCTACGAGTATATGCTCTTGCTGTAAAAATGCAGTGAGTTCAGTTTCATTCTGTTAGTTCGACAGCTTGACTAAATGTTGTATTTTCGCCTTACGCGACTTGTTTCTCTCTCCCTTTCCCGCCATCCATAGTTAGAGGGGCACGGTGTTCAATGACTTACGGTTTGAAATATGCCACAATTGAATGAAAGTATGTTGATTGAATTAAAAAGTTAAAATTTGTAGAAAACAAGTTTGTGGTCAAAAATCAACCAGACTAGAAAAACGCAAACAAACTCAAACAAAACAAAGCAAAAACAACGATAATAACTACAACATTAGAATAACAGCAGCAACAACAACATTTCAACAACAGCAACAAAACGTATTCACAAAAGTCCCTTGAGGTTGAAGGTAGGAAATTCCAAAACAGTAGATCTCGTCAAAATAGAGTAGATCTCCTCAAAATAGGGTAGATCTCGTCAAAATATGGTAGATCTCGTCAAAATAGAGTAGATCTCGTCAAAATAGGGTAGATCTCGTCAAAATAGGGTAGATCTCGTCAAAACAGAGTAGATCTCGCCAAAATAGGGTAGATCTCGTCAAAATAGAGTAGATCTCCTCAACATAGGATAGATCTCGTCAAAATAGAGTAGATCTTGTCAAAATAGGGTAGATCTCGTCAAAATAGGGTAGATCTCGTCAAAATAGAGTAGATCTCGTCAAAATAGGGTCAATCTTGTCAAAATAGGTTAGATCTCGTCAAAACAGATTAAATCTCGTCAAAAGTGAGTATAATTATTTCGTCAAAATAGAGTAGTTCTCGCCACAAAAACACAGGATTTTACAAAACCTTTTTATCGAAAGTGTCGGCGTAGGATGGTTCTGGATTCAGGTGTTTGTGGTCAAAACGATGTACCTTGATCTACCTGTCGGGTTGATGACCTTGTAACACGGAGGAGGTGGGTTTGGGGTCTGAATGTTTTTGGGTATATTCTCCTTTTTTTCGTGGGTTATTTCTTTCAATATTTGATTTTTTTTGTTACACAATCTCTATTGTTCAACATTGCCATCTTTGTCGCGTGCCATAGTGAATCTCAGGTTGCAATATTTAGTCAAATGTGTATCCACTTCACCTGTCTTAATTTAGCACAATTCATTTGCGTTAATTGCATCGGTTTAAGGCCATCCGTTAAGTAACTCGAAGTTTACCTGTAACTCAGAGTCCATGTGATCTTTACATATCAGAATCGACATTCCTGGTATAGCTGCCATGGCTTTGTGGTATCATATACAATTTACATTGTAAATCCTTCTTTGTTAATTCGACATTTTGATTGGTCAATGCAATCACTCAGCGGTCAGGCAATCAGCGTGTCTCACCTCCAAATGGATCTGCCTCAATGTACACTTCCTGGCAAGCGTATCAATACAAGTCATGTGTTTCACGTGTCGCCAGCATGGATACAGCCTCAACTAGTCTCGGTTAGCTTTGAGGGTCATTTTACAAGTAGGAAATATGAAGTACCAACGAAATACCGAGACCATAAGGTATGCGAAGTGATGACGTCGGATACGTGACGTAAGTTGATGCATGAATTCTTTCGGACTACGTCAGTCAATTCCAAAGATCGCTTTTGTGATGAAAAGAATTTGTTTTGAGTTTGCTGTCCAGAAACCCGTCAAAAAAGAAGGGAAAATGTATGTGAAAGAAAACAAAACAGGAGGAGAGTGATTCGATAGGAATAGAGAGACATATTTCTTGGGACTTGACCCTTGCAGGTAGGTGGACTGAAAGAAGTGTGTGAACAGAACAGAACCAATTCTGTCTGTTTACCATCGCATGAAAGCAGGAAAGAGATCGTCGTCAGATCCTTTGAATGGATAGATTTACAATTACAATATCGACCTACTGCTTTCAACATGTCGGCCTGAGGGATTCCATTTACAAATCACAGGTGAGACACTTTGGGCACCGCCCTCCATGTTGAAAGCAATCGGTGAATATTGTATCATTGTTATTTTGTCATACATTGATATCGTTTGGTAAATAAGTTATTTTCTCGGTTATTATTCAGTGAGCTAATCTGCTCATTTACCTCAACCAATGAATGTTCAAGAAAACCATGTTCTACATGAAATTCATTCCTTTGCGGCTTTGCTATAGATCGATTATTGATTTATTTATGATGACTTGAAAGGTACGCATCTAAACCTAAAAAAAGATGCTCGAAGCAATAAACAATTTTCATTATGTGTTCCAGAGAGAAATGTATGTATTTTTGTTTTGTTTTGTTATATCAGTGATATAACATGTGTGGGTGTATTACAAATAAACTTGGTATCTGATGAAACGAAGATTTTGTGTTTGTGTGTGAATGCGCATTGTTTCTTTATTGTTTTAACATTCCGATCAAGTGTGCGATTAATTATTAAATGTTTAGAATGTCTGAACCTCACTCTGTCTCAGTCTCTTAATGTCTCTGTTTTCTCTCTCTGTCTCTCACGCTTTCTCCCTCTCTTTCTCCCCCCCCCCCTCTCTTTCTCCCCCCCCCCCCTCTCTCTCTCTCTCTCTCTCTCTCTCTCTTTGTGTGTGTACGTGTGCGAGCGCGCGGGAGTGTATGTGTCGCAGTACCAGAACATGTTTATGGGGTCAATTACGAATACTCAAAATG
Source organism: Littorina saxatilis (assembly GCF_037325665.1). Lineage (NCBI taxonomy): Eukaryota > Metazoa > Mollusca > Gastropoda > Littorinimorpha > Littorinidae > Littorina > Littorina saxatilis. The sequence goes on from NC_090255.1 coordinate 8,485,380, forward strand.
AGAGTCTTTCTTCCTTCCCTTGTTCCTCCTTCCCTTCTTTTGTTTCCTTGCTGAGTTTCGTTGTTTGTTTGATAATTTCCTACTTTGTTTGGTTGTTATTTTGTTTGTTTATTTTTTTCTTTCTCTTTCTCCCCTATTAATCCTGTCTCCTTTCTTTTCCTATTCTTGAAGACAGCAAAATCTTGACTTCTTGCGGGGAAAAAACCCGCTGACAACAATTTCGAAATCTTACCTACGAATCAGGGAGGAGGATCAAAAGTCACATCCCCTGCGGCAACTTAATGTAGCACAGGTGTAAACAGTCGAGTACGTACCAAACTCGATAACAATCAAACACCTTTGAACATTTGTTGCTTACACTGTCACCGACTTTCGCAAACGTCAAAACATCCTTAGGGTACAACGTCAACGTTAGTCACACGCGTACAGACACATAACAGGACGATGACAATTCTTTATTTCACGAGGTGGTACTAGAAAAACGAGGGGTCTCTAGGTATACCTAGGGGTTTCGCTCTAAAGAGAGACTCATCTACTTGAGCTAAAGAATAAATAGTTATGTCACACGCTTTGCCACTACTAAAGCAAACGTGTGCAAGATTGTATGTTACACGCTTTGGAGCATGCGCAAGAACGGATTCAAACTTGAAATCGTCCCTCCAAAAGCCCCAAAATGCACACACGACTTTTATTAATTAATGCAGGGCAGCTCGCAAGAAATAACGGTTTTAGGTGTGACGAAAAAAAGAACGGGGCCCGAGTACGATGATAAATACAAGACTTATTTTACGACCATTTGAAAAATACATACATCCCCCGTGGCTGCCCGCATAACAAAATCGTTTTTCTCGTGTTTTGAACTTGCCAGTGTTACAGCACAGAGCAGAGTCCGTCCCGCACTTTGCTTTGTGTACATCACGTGGCCACCCAAACTCCCGCACAACGCAACATTTTCACGAGAAAAACAAGTTTATTTGTTTGCTTTGTCTGTATTACACATTTCTATCTATATTTATCACTAAAACACCAAGTCGTATACTTAATTTTGCAAGTGAATCGTATTCATACAAAATAACGTTATCACGAGAAGAACAAAGGGAAGACACTCTATTATGCAAACATGTTCCAAGCTCAACTGCCCCGCTCGAACCGTGTAGATCTATTTTTGCGGGCATCCCCCGAAGAAATGCAGCCTCATCGGCTTCCCCCTGCAATAATATATTCGTTTTCATTAGGAATGTGACGTCCTGTTCTTCGTGAGGTCACACCTATCTCAGTCGAAAACTAAGCGTCGCACAGAACCAGCGCCCCTTCATTATCTCCTGCTGTTATCGTTTCTTCTCTTTACAAATTCTTCAACGCTGAGAATACTGAAAACGGCATCCCAGACGACAGCACTGTTTCCATACGCGAGTTTAGCTTCCCTTGGAAAGTGGCTCGCTCAGGAGGCCTGTTAGTCTGAAACTAGAAGGATAGAGTTCTGAACATAGATGACAAAGACCCCGAAAAGAACAAACATTTCGCGGATGCAGACACAGAAAGACGTCATGAAGAATGCGATGCTTCAAAAGATACAGACTGTGACGATGACTGTGACGTCATTCACATATACCGAGACGTCATTCATAGTTGTTCGTTCACTTCCGTCAACAAATAGATCTCTCCACAATGGCTGCTCCTGTGTTTAGGTTTGTCAAGCTTGAGTACGCACAACGTGTTTGTTCTCTCCTCTGTTGAAGCTGTGAGACATAAATGCTATTCCGACGTGGTCGTGTGACAGAGTTTTCTTCCACACTCGATTAGCTGATGTCTAACTCAGCCTGACGGCTTCGTTAGACAATCAACGTAATCTCGTGTAGAAGAAAACGTCTGTCACACGACCAAGTCTGAATAGCAGGTAATGTCACACGCATTCCTTCTCTGCCACTACTAAACCAAACGTGTGCAAGATTGTATGTTACACGCTTTGATACTGAAATCAATTGCTTCGATTATGTATTTATTTCTGGAAAATTTTACCTTTACATACATTTAGTCACTACCTTAAAGGCATATGTACTCGATGACTATACACGCTAATTGCTTTACCAACAGCTGGAGACATGCTAAATTAAGTTCCCTGCAAGATATTGTGGTCTAGGACCCCTTAAATGTTGAGATATTTGAATTTTTATTTTGATCTAGATCGTCCTATTTATAGATTTGCCAACAGAGGTAGCGTTGACGCAAGGGAAATAACTCCGCGTCTTTGTTGACATCCTCACTTTTTCAGAGGCTAGAACAAGCTGTAATGCATGTATTATGGTCCGCGCATGGTGACATATCGTCATTATATGGTCTAATGGTGCGTTTGACATCGATTATGGGCAAACTACACTTTGTAAACACGGGAGCGCGTACATATGCCTTTAAGCATTTATGTTTTCGGTATTCATTTCATGTAATCACAAACGTAGAAAAATGGGTGTCAAAGTATTGTTACATTTTGATGTGCATTCTGAATAGTGTGCAAACTGGCCTTGGTCAGTCAACCACGTTTTATCTGTGTAATTCGAGTTTGACGTAAAAAGAATAACACCAACTCCGTTCCCCTGTATGTATGAAAGCCACATTTTCTTTTTCATTCAATTTCTTTTTTCAAAAGCGTCGTCAACTTTCTATTTACACGACAAGCTCCCTTTCAAGCTTCAATTAAGAACCCTGAATACAAAAGGTCAAAACAAAACAATAGGTACTACTTTGACTATCGTCGTCTGCAACGAAAACCGAAAATGGCGAAACGCTTTGCTACCTACACAGAGGACGAAATTACCAAGAAAAGATCGAACCTAACACCAGTGACAACAAAAAGGTGCACAGACAGTTCCGTGCGGATCTTTCGCCATTATCTGAAAGAAAAGGGAAAAGGTGAGGATTTTGAAGCAATGTCGAAAAATGAACTGAACAGTACTCTTGGCTCTTTCTATCAGGCAATGCACACCGCTACGATCGGAGTCAACTCGTAAATATCTCCTGCTGCGCAGCAGCGTCAGGGGATGACTTGAGTCCCCTGGCATATTACCCTGCGCTCGATCGCAGCTTTGGTTTACAACGACGAACGACAAAGCTACGATCGTCTCGGCGAGGATCACCGAGGTTCACCGAGGATATACTCTACAGCCGATCAGATCGGAGACAGTGCCGATTCTTTCGTAAATTAATTTGACGATTGCAATAAAAATTTTAAAAAGTACTCTTGATATTGAATTCAGACACGGTACAGATCTGGTTGTTGTTTTTTAAGGGAAAGTAGCATTTCATATCAATAAAAAATAAAAAATAAAATGTTTACGTTTTGTGTAGTCTCATTCAAAATCTCACTGTCCCTGAGACTTTCCGTCCGGGTCCGTGTGGAACACCAAGACTGATAAGACTGAAATGATCTCTCGCACAGAAAGAGAGGGATTTATCGAAATTATGTAATACACGCACACACACACACACACGCACACAAAACCAGGCTATATTCAATGATATGATCATCTGTTTCACTGTCGGACTTTTGTCGGGCCTAGCTTGATGATGGACTAATTTATGCCGCCGGGAACACCGCCAGATTGCTAAGCTGGCAGGGTCAGGACTGACCTCAAGCATTGGGGTTGAAGCAAGTACACGAACAGTTGCCAAAAGGTGTGCGATTCGGGAAAAATGTTCAAATTTTGTCTGATTTTGGTTATAAGACACGTTGAATCTCGCGGAAAGGCGAAGCATGCGGGCATGTTCACTGTGTCAAAACACTGACTCGGCCCCACAAGCTGTTGACAGCAGTTGAAAATGGTAAGCCTAGTTGCAGCGGGAGATGTTGCTGCTACTTGTTTGAAGTATATGAGTTCTCAAAAGTGAAATTCACAAAAATGCTTCAAATTTATTCTCCTTGTGAAACGGACCCCGCCATGATCTCATTCTCAATGAGTTATGCCCCTTGAACATGACAGTATAGGCATGGGGAAAGAAATAATTTTCAAAATGAGCTTGCCTCATAGAGTCATACTTGCCTTTTAATGTTGTACATTATTAGATGCACATTTAGATATGTTTCCTATTTACAGGACGCAAGATATGTTTTCTATTTACAGGACTTACCCGCCAACCACCAACCCAGGCCGGTTATCCAGATCCAGGACAGTTCAGTGCTTAATTTGTATTTGACGTTGTCTTGACCATCAACTGAAAACTGAGTCCTTGCAGTGTAAATCATAGTATGTACAATATTACATTTATATATATAAATTAATGATATATAATTAATATATATTATATAGAGGGCTATTTATTTTTCCTGTTTTATGGTAGAAGAAGGCACTATGCAGGGATGTTGCTACAAATTCATACCTATAGGACAAATGTCCTGAGTTTTTCAGCATCACTAGGACGTTTGACCGCTTTCAGAAAGTGTAATAGGACATTATGATTATGATTTTGCGCCAAACAGCTTATAACACATTCCATGGAATTGTTACAATGTCGATCATGCGCCCACACACACCCACGCTGTAGAATACACACATAATATAGTAAATACATCAACACAGTGTGCGTATAATGTTGTATTTGTTTAGTTTCAAAGAAACCACAAAAAAGAAACCAACATGAACAACTTCAGGATAAAAGTTGGAAAACAAAATGATCAGTTTGATCTAATGCTGATCTTTTGCAGGCTTTAGGTTTTTTGAGTCACTTGAGAAAAAGTGACTCTATGTAATCGGTCAGTGTTAGTCTGTCCGGCCGGCCGTCCGTCCGGCCGGCCAGCCGGCCGTCCGTAGACACCACCTTAACGTTGGACTTTTCTCGGAAACTATCAAAGCGATCGGGCTCATATTTTGTTTAGTCGTGACCTCCAATGACCTCTACACTTTAACGATGGTTTCGTTGACCTTTGACCTTTTTCAAGGTCACAGGTCAGCGTCAAAGGAAAAATTAGACATTTTATATCTTTGACAAAGTTCATCGGATGTGATTGAAACTTTGTAGGATTATTCTTTACATCAAAGTATTTACATCTGTAGCCTTTTACGAACGTTATCAGAAAAACAAGGGAGATAACTAGCCTTTTCTGTTCGGCAACACACAACTTAACGTTGGGCTTTTCTCGGAAACTATAAAAGTGACCGGGCTCAAATTTTATGTGAACGTGACTCCCAGTGACCTCTACACTTTGACGTCTGCTTTGGTGACCTTTGACCTTTTTCAAGGTCACAGGTATGTCTTGAAGGAAAAAATTGAAATATCATATCTCTGAAACTATTCATCGGATTTGATTCAAACTTAATAGGATTATTCTGCCTCATATAATATTCAGAACTGCGAAAGTGACTCGATCGAGCGTTTGCTCTTCTCGTTTTCAGCGGCATAATTCAGTGCTTCGTCTCGTATCGAAAACAAAAGCAGACGACAAATTTAGTCAGAGTTGTCTCCCATACTCCTGTAATCCACTATTATTTTTTAGATTTAGTGCGCTGCACCCAGACGGTTATACCCAAACGGCGCATACCGCAAACGGTTTGGGAATTCCCGACAAAAGAAAAGATCCGCACGCGGCACTGGCAACTTCAGTGTCTGTATCTGTATATGTGCGTTACGTTGCTAGCATCCAGATTGCTGGCTTTGGCGCGACGGGTGTCAGCTGAACACGAGAGCGTTTGGTCTTTTTGAAGATTTGTATCTTGAAATGAAAATTAACGAATATCGCGCTGTCCGAAGGAATGGAGTACATATCGGACAATGACCACGCTCAGGCTAAAATGATAGGACATCTGACCGACATGCGGCAATGTGAATCGGACATTTGGGGATTTTGTAAAATGTCCGATGTCCGACGCCTAACGACATTCCTGACTATGGAATATAATAAACAGAAACATCTTCATCTGAATTGCAATAGTCAAAAGTTGATTCTGACAGGTTGTGTACATTCTTTTTTCTTCATTTTTTTCTTCTTATTTCTATTTCCTTTTCAGACAGTGCTTCAAGCAAGACAAGATCCCATGGATGAGATGTTGTACCTGCCATATCACTTCGCTCTCAGTCTCAAGGTCCTGTTCAAATTATCACATGCCTGGCTTTAGTATGTAGTAATACTTTTGATAATGATAGTTTTTCTTTTGGTTTTATAGAGGGTGGGTAGCAGATCTATCATCTATACTTACATTTTTGTCATTTAATCATACAATGCTGTTCACACTGTGAAATACATAAACAAAACCATAATCTTGAGAGATAAATGTCTTGTTAGTGGAGAATGGTACTGACTGGATGTCTCATTAATGGGGTATGGTTCTGGGGAGATGTGTTAGTGGTGGGATGTTTCGTTAGTGGGGTGTGGTACTGATGGGATGTCTCGTGGGTTTAGTGGTGGGATGTTTCGTTAGTGAGGTGTGGTACTGATGGGATGTCTCGTGGGTGAATGTGCCACTCATAGGATGTCTTGTGAGTGCGGTGTGGTACTGATGGGATGTCTCGAGAGTGCGGTGTGGTACTGATGGGATGTCTTGTGAGTGCGGTGTGGTACTGATGGGATGTCTTGTGAGTGCGGTGTGGTACTGATGGGATGTCTTGTGAGTGCGGTGTGGTACTGATGGGATGTCTTGTGAGTGCGGTGTGGTACTGATGGGATGTCTTGTGAGTGCGGTGTGGTACTGATGGGATGTCTTGTGAGTGCGGTGTGGTACTGATGGGATGTCTCGTGAGTGCGGTGGGGTACTGATGGGATGTCTCGTGAGTGCGGTGGGGTACTGATGGGATGTCTTGTGAGTGCGATGTGGTACTGATGGGATGTCTTGTGAGTGCGGTGTGGTACTGATGGGATGTCTCGTGAGTGCGGTGTGGTACTGATGGGATGTCTCGTGGGTGTGGTACTGATGGGATGTCTTGTGAGTGCGGTGTGGTACTGATGGGATGTCTTGTGAGTGCGGTGTGGTACTGATGGGATGTCTTGTGAGTGAGGTGTTGTACTGATGAAATGTCTCGTGAGTGCAGTGAGGTACTGATGGGATGTCTCATGAGTGCGGTGTTGTTCTGATGGGATGTCTCGTGGGTGCGGTGTGGTAGTGGTGGGATATTTTTGTCTTGTTAGTGTGGTTTGGTACTTGTGGGATGTCTCACTAGTGGCATGTGGTAGTGGTGGAATGAATCGTTAGTTGGGTGTTGTACTGGTGGAATATCTCGTTAGTGGGGTATGTTTCTGGTGATGGGATGTCTCGTTAGTGGGGTATACTACTAATAGGATGTCTCATTAGTGGAGTGTGGAACTGGTGTGATGTCACGTTAGTGGGGTGTGGTACTGGTGGGATGTCTCATTAGTGGAGTGTGGTACTGGTGGTATGTCTCGTTAAAGGGATGTGGTACTGGTGGGATGTCTTTTTAGTGGGGTGTGATACTGGTGGGATGTCTCGTTAGTGGGGTGTGGTACTGGTGGGATGTCTCGTTGGTGGGGTGTGGTACTGGTGGGATGTCTTTTTAGTGGGGTGTGATACTGGTGGGATGTCTTGTGAGTGCGGTGTGGTACTGGTGGGATGTCTTGTTGGTGGGGTGTGGTACTGGTGGGATGTCTTCTTAGTTGAGTGCGGTACTGGTGGGATGTCACGTTAGAGGGGTATGCTAGTGATGGAATGTTTTGTTAGTGGAGTATACTACTAATGGGATGTCTCATTAGTGGAGTGTGGTACTGGTGTGATGTCTCGTTAGTGGATTGTGGTACTGGTGGGATGTCTCGTTAGTGGAGTGTGGTACTGGTGGAATGTCTCGTTAGTGGAGTGTGGTACTGATGGGATGTCTTGTTAGTGGGGTATGTTTCTGGTGATGGGATGTCTCGTTAGTGGGGTATACTACTAATGGGATGTCTCATTAGTGGAGTGTGGAACTGGTGTGATGTCTCATTAGTGGGGTGTGGTACTGGTGGGATGTCTCATTAGTGGAGTGTGGTACTGGTGGTATGTCTCGTTAAAGGGATGTGGTACTGGTGGGATGTCTTTTTAGTGGGGTGTGATACTGGTGGGATGTCTCGTTAGTGGGGTGTGGTACTGGTGTGATGTCTCGTTAGTGGAGTGTGGTACTGATGGAATGTCTCGTTAGTGGAGTGTGGTACTGATGGGATGTCTTGTTAGTGGGGTATACTACTGATGGGATGTCTTGTTTGAGGGGTATACTACAGATGGGATGTCTCATTAGTTGGGGGTGGTACAGTTGGGATGACTTGAAAATGGGCTATTGTACTGGTGGGATATCATGTTAGTAGGGGGGATGTACTCATGGGATGCCTCCTTAGTTGGGTGTGGTACAGGTAGGATGTCTTGTTTGTGGGGTATAGTAGTGTTTGGATGTCTTGTTAGGGTGGTGTGGTAGTGGGGGGATATCTCATTCATAAGTGGCGTGTGGTAGGGGTGGGATGTCTCATTCATAAGTGGTATTTGTGGGATGTCTCATTAGTGGCGTGTGGTAGTGGTGGAATGTCTCGTTAGTTAGGTGTGGGATGTCTCATTAGTGGGGTATGGTACTGGGGATGGGATGTCTCATTGGTGGGGTATACTACTAATTTTGTTTGTTTGTTTGGTTAACGCCCAGCCGACCACGAAGGGCCATATCAGGGCGGTGCTGCTTTGACATTTAACGTGCGCCACACACAAGACATAAGTCGCAGCACAGGCTTCAGGTCTCAACCAGTCACATTATTCTGACACCGGACCAACCAGTCCTAGCACTAACCCCATAATGCCAGACGCCATGCTGAGCAGCCACTAGATTGCCAATTTTAAAGTCTTAGGTATGACCCGGCCGGGTTTCGAACCCACGACCTCCCGATCACGGGGCGGACGCCTTACCACTAGGCCAACCGTGCCGGTCTATACTACTAATGGGATGTCTCATTAGTGGAGTGTGGTACTGGTGTAATGTCACGTTATTGGAGTGTGGTACTGGTGGGATGTCTCATTCGTGGAGTGTGGCACTGGTGGTATGTCTCGTTAGTGGGATGTGGTACTGGTGGGATGTCTTTTTAGTGGGGTGTGGTACTGGCGGGATGTCTCGTTAGTGGGGTGAGGTACTGGCGGGATGTCTCGTTAGTGGGGTGAGGTACTGGCGGGATGTCTTCTTAGTTGAGTGTGGTCCTGGTGGGATGTCTCGTTAGTGGGGTATGCTAGTGATGGAATGTTTTGTTAGTGGAGTATACTACTAATGGGATGTCTCATTAGTGGAGTGTGAAACTGGTGTGATGTCTCGTTAGTGGAGTGTGGTACTGGTGGGATGTCTTGTTAGTGGGGTGTGGTACTGGAGGGATGTCTCGTTAGTGGAGTGTGGTACTGGTGGGATGTCTTGTTAGTGGGGTGTGGTACTGGTGGGATGTCTCGTTAGTGGAGTGTGGTACTGGTGGAATGTCTCGTTAGTGGAGTGTGGTACTGATGGGATATCTTGTTAGTGGGGTATACCACTGATGGGATGTCTGTTTCGTGGGGTATACTATTGATTGGATGTCTCGTTAGTGGGTTGTGGTACTGATGGGATGTCTTGTTAGTGGGGTATACTACTGATAGGATGTCTCATTTGTGGGGTATACTGCAGATGGGATGTCTCGTTCGTGGGGTATACTACTGTTGGGATGTCTCATTAGATGGGGGTGGCACAGTTGGGATGACTTGTAAGTGGGGTATAGTACTGGTGGGATATCTCATGTTAGTGGGGGGGGGGGGGGGGGGGGGATGTATTCATGGGATGCCTCCTTAGTGGGGTGTGGTACAGGTAGGATGTCTCGTTTGTGGAGTATACTACTAATGGGATGTCTCATTAGTGGAGTGTGGTACTGGTGTGATGTCTCGTTAGTGGAGAGTGGTACTGGTGTGATGTCTTGTTAGTGGGGTGTGGTACTGGTGGGATGTCTCGTTAGTGGAGTGTGGTACTGGTGGAATGTCACGTTAGTGGAGTGTGGTACTGATTGGATATCTCGTTCGTGGGGTATACTACTGATGGGATGTCTCATTAGTTTGGGGTGGTACAGTTGGGTTGACATACTCCCCCCGGGTTAGGGGGAGTCCCATATTGATTGGGACGAGAAAGAATTTACCCGATGCTACCCAGCATGTCGTAAAAGGCGACTAACGGTTCTGTTTCTCCTTTTACCCTTGTATAGAATATAG